>NW_019416861.1:0-109714 GCF_000390285.2 Anoplophora glabripennis
AGAAGACATCTCTCCCCCGAAATGAAAAGGGTTAGGCTAATAATGTAAGTAGTAGTTCTAGTTTATTGTAGGTAGTGTAGTTTCAATTGTTTGGCAAACCAATTCCAAAATTTAGTAATAAATGGTTTAATATAAACTCGTCATTTAACTACCATCTACTACCCCCTAGCGTGCGTCTACGACCAAGTGGGCTGTAGACGTAACATTATTTTATGTAAAACAATTTGATGTGTAATTCTACGTGTTTTTAACTCATTACAATGAAAACGATCAAGTAGGGCATTATGTGGATATCTTCTTTCAGGATATATTCCATCAAGCTTAAATGCGACAAATTTTAAAAATTTTCTTTGAACTTTTTCCAAGGATTTAATGTGTGCACTATAAAAAGGACTCCAGGCAATTGATGAATATTCCAATTTTGACCTAACAAAAGATTCATAAAGTAATTTCATAGTATATATGCTGCGAAATCCTTGAGAAGAACGTATAATAATACCTAAAGATTTATAAGCAGATGATGCAACTATCTCAATATGTTTTATAAAATTTAATTTAGCATTGAAAACTACACCAATATCTCTTATGCATTGAGACCTTTGCAACATAGAACTATCAACGTTATATTTGAAGTAGATAATTTTACGTGTAAAAGACATTACATTACATTTATCATTTATCTGCATTTTTAGAGGTAATTTATTTTGGTTGCTCCAACCACATATAATTTCTGTGAATAATTTTAGATCATCAGCATGCAACAGTGTACCCAGTTAACATTTGAAATTATATCATTAATAAACATTACGAACAAGATCGTCAACATATACCTACTAATCAGTACACATTACTTTCAGCCATGAAGGCTTGCAAAAAGTGTAATAAAATTTCCAGGGTCGTATTTAAAAAAATGAAATTGGTGATGGCCCCGGAGAGACGGAACAGTACATATAAAAACTGATTATGCCATTCCATAGAGGACAAAAAGTTGCCATGAGAAAGTGTTCTTCTTTTTTCAATATCACCTCAAACAAGGCAGAAATGACACAAAAACGGATTTCCAAAATTTCGTTTTTTTTTCAAATATTTCAAAAACTTATAATGTTAGCCTTGATTTTTTAGAGCCATAATGTTGGTCCCCTGATTACGCAACTTTGCCCCACTGTTAACAAAAATCCGTACAAATGTGGTATGTCAATTTTCAGTTAAAATTTGAACTGTACAGTTGATAATATTATAAAAAAAGTACAATGTATAAATCATTAAACACAACGTTAAAATAATTTAACAAAATTCACACAGAACATAAAATTATTAGATTAATTAATAATTAATTATATTATTAATTATTAGAAGTTAAATAATAGTTGTATCCTCAAAATATTCCCTTACAGAATAGAAGGCTTTATTTATAATAATAAGTTTTTATTTTATGTTTAAACGTTATAAATTGTAACGATCTAGTTATTGGGCTTAGTTTATTATACATATTTAAATTTAGGGATTTTTTTGGATTTTGTTAATTTAAATTTAGGAGGTCTCAAAAAATTTGCTTTCCTTATATTGTAGCTATGAATGTCACCCTGTACACTAAAATCTTTCCTATTACTATGTATGTCTAAATTATAAATAAATAAAGAAGGCAAGGGCATTATACTAAATTTTAAAAAAAGAGGGCGACAGTGATCGCGGTGATTAGCCATGGCTAAAATACGAATTATTTTCTTTTGTTGACGAAAAACTTTTCCTGCCGCACTGGAATTACCCCAGAAAACGACAGCGTATGAGATGCCTGAATGAAATAAACTAAAATAGATACACGTAAGATATCACTATTTACGAGCATACGTAACTGTCTAAATAAAAATATTATACTTGACAACTTTACACAGAGGTTATTTACATGATCTTTCCAGGATAAACCTGAATCAATATCCACTCCCAACACATGCAATGAATTATTATTATTATGTTTGGTCATTTTATTAGACAAAAACAATTTCTGAGTTTTTTCTGGGTTGATGGTAAAATTATTTGCAGAAAACCAGTTTTTTGCCATCTCATCAGTAACCGACCTAGACTCCATCAGGGTTTTTAAACTGTCATTTGTATTAAACAGAGTTGTATCATCAGCAAAGAGAATACATTTTTTGGCGACATAAAATGTATAAAATCATTGATATAAATTAAAAATAAAAGTGGTCCTAGTACAGAACCCTGAGGTACTCCATATCGAACTAATTGAATGCTAGAATTACCATCATTAATTGAAACAAATTGTTTACGATTATTTAAATATGATTTCAGTAAGAAAGCTGGTAGGCCCCTTACCCCGTAATATTCCAATTTTTTAATTAATATATCGTGTGAAACACAGTCGAATGCCTTGGTTAGATCACAAGGTGTAATAGCACAATGTAATCCTTGCTCAAGTCTTTCAACAACAAATTTCGTTAGGTTGGAGAGAGCATGGGTAGTAGAGAGGCCACTTCTAAAACCAAATTGATATGCATTTAACAAAAGATTACTTTCAAAAAAACTAGTAAGTCTTTGCTTTAGAATAATTTCTAAAATTTTTCCAAAAACGGGTATGATAGAGATGGGACGATAATTATCTACTTTGTTACAGTCACCTTTCTTAAATAAAGGCACCACTCGTGCAATTTTAAAAATGTCAGTGCCCGTACAAAAACATACATTAAGTAATTATGTAAGATGGTTGCAATAATATATCAGCTGTAGTTTTTACAATTTTACTGTTTATGCCAAATACATCCAGACTGTGAAAATTTTTTAACATATTAATAGCCTTATTTACTTCAAGGGGAATAACGGGATGTAAATAAAAACTATTTTTAGATGCAAGAGTAACCTTAAGAAAAACTTCGGCATCTCCTTTACTTACAATAGAGTTAATTAGAGATTCGGCAATATCACAAAAATATTTATTATAATCATCAGGAGATAAACTACTTTTGGGCTTATTTAAATTATAATGCTGATTTCTTTCAAAATTTACGAACCTCCATCCGCCTCTATTTATATTTGTTGATGTACTTATAAATTCACTATACGCTTTTTGTTTAGTATTTAAGATAAGCTTTTTATAATTTCTACGAAAATTTTTATAAATTATATATATTTATATACTTTCATTGTTTCAGGGGACTTTTAATATACGTTAAAAATGGCACAAATCATGAAATATGGGAACTGAATACAAATAGTGATATTTGGATTAAAATTAACGATACTGACGCATTCCTGGTGAACAAAGACGGTAAAATTATGTCAATACAATATAGGGAGAACAACAAAATTAACAGTTCACTTTGGGATGAGGAAGAAATCGAAGAGAGGTGTATGAAATATATGATTGAACCACGTTCCTCTTAAGGTTTTACGAATAGACACATACATATTTTGAAAATAAAAGATGTTAGACTATACGTTTTGTTTTTGTATGTGTTCCAGTACTACTTTACGGATGGTTCACACTGACGCAAACATATTTTAGCTAATCCTGTTCGCTAACAATGATTTCAAACAGCGAAATACCTGATTTTGTTTATAAAATACCACAAGATAAATATCTCTGAAATAACTATACAGCTTTATGTAAAATATGAAAATTTGACACTAAACACTTTAAACACCTCATCAATATTTTTTAAAATATTCCGAGTAGCGGGTGATCGATTTAACTGGAGAAATGAGTTTTTCTGGGAAACGGTCGAGAAAAATAAATTATTTTAGAAACTATTGCATTTCTGATTACCTTTACTTGAAGGTAGGGTCAAAACACAGAAATTGTCTTTACGACGCTAGGCGTCGCGGCGCTTCAAAAATTTTTCCAGCAACATACATTTTTTAATATGTCACGATAAAGATTCCTTAATTTTTAATATTTTTCCCATATAATATTTTTTTTATGTTCCCATTATTTAAAAAGTTGTTGTCGATTCCCAAATCGTACTTTGTTAATAAGACACTGTCATAAAACTATATAAACCTATTAAATGACACTATTAGTTATTTTTGTATCTAGTGCGCGAAATGCTACTTTGGTGATCGAGAATTGAATTTTTTAACGAGGCGAAGCCGAGTTAAAAAATTATTCGAGACCAGGGTGCGTTACCATGACACCGTGCGCGAAGTATTTCGCGCACGGTGTCATGGTAACGTAAAAATCCGAAAAAAAGTGTCACTTCGCATATTGTTGTCACTGCGCAAACCTTGTCATTTTTTGACGTTTGCAGAAAAAAATAATTTAAAAGCTTTGCTGTAATTCTCTAATGCAACTAAACAATTGCCAAATTTTTATCTGTTGTGATAGTTTTTGCCACACATTTCTAAAAATTCTATTCGTTGAACTTTATTATTTTTTGAATAAATGCAAGCAGGCTAGGCAAAAACAGTATTTGTTTTCATATGACATATTCTCAATGAGAAGTGTCAGAATTTTGAAGGTTTTAATAATCATTATGAGTTTATAAAATTAATTTTTGAAGTGTTGTGATCGTTCATTAGTAATAGTTACTGAAAAGTTGCAGTAATAAAATGTTTTCCCATGAGGAAAAAGTGGATATGCTGTTAATTTTCGGAGAAACCCAGAAAAATGTATTACGGGCAAGAATATTATACGCACTGAGATATCCCGAAAGAAATCTTCCAAATCATCAAATATTTAGCAAATTGGAAAATGTTCCCCGTCAGAATAAGAAATCATTTTTAGTTAACAGGGTGAGACAAAAAACAGTATGATGAAAATGTGGCAATTATAATAAACTATTTTGAAAATCATCCTGAAGCATCGATTAGAAAGGCTTCGAAAAAGTTAAATTTATTAGTCATGGCATTCCAAACCGGAAAAATACTCATCATTGGTCGGACGAAAACCCACATAGTATTAGAGAAGTTCAAGGGCAGGGTCACTTTAGTGTCAATGTATGCTGTGGAATTGTAGGGCGCCATTTAATGGGTCCATATTTTTATGATGGTGTCTTGACGGGACAAAGGTATTGCAATTTTCTTGCAAATGAAATTCCTATTCTTATAGAAAATGTGCCACTTCAAATTAGGAGACACCTGTGGTTTCAACTGGGCCTTACCATAATGCTGCAGTTGTTCAAAACTATTTAAATTTGCACATTGAAAATAAGTAGATAGGTACTAATGGCCCTTTACAATTTGCTCCGAAAACCCCAGATCTTGATTTCTTCTTGTGGGGAGCCCTAAAAAATATTGTGTATAAAAGTAAAACAAACAGTATTGATCATTTGAAATAGAAAATCACTGCTGCTTGTGTTGAAATACGTGGCAATATTTTAAAAGAAGTAACGTCCAGTGAACTAAGAAAACGTTACGAATTGTGTTTAAATAATAATGGTGCTCGCATTGAACACCTATTAAAACATTTAGTATTGTGTTTATTTATTTTTATGTTTATTTATTTCAGTTGATATTGTTTATATTGTTGTGGTCTCTCTTATATGATAGGTGGTTTTGTAATTTTTACAAATTAATGTAATTGTTGTATACACAGTTGTGTTATTAAATTGTTTATAGTGAATACGTTTTTTATTGTAAATAGAACCATAGTAATTGATATATTGAACCAGCAAGAGCATTAAAAAAGGTCTATATCGCTGACTACGTCGTTGCAATAATAATTATGAGATAGAGAAATTCACTAGAGAATTGCCCATAACTTTTTAAATAATGGTAATATTTTATATAGGAAAAATATTCAAAATTAAGGAATCTTTATCGTTACATGTTAAAAAATGTATGTTGCTGGAAAACAATTTTTGAAGCGCCACGACGCCTAGCTTCGTAATAAGTGTTGTAAAAAGCATTTTACGCACGAATGGAAAAGTTACGCACGACGCCGCGTAACGGCGAGTGCGTAATTCTATGAGTGCGTAATTGCATTACACCACGTATTACGTACTATACTTTACCTACGACCACTACTTTAAATACTTAAAAACACACCGTCTGCGATTATTGCAAGATTCCTATTTCGTCGTAAGGTAAAAAAAAACGCACAGCTTGGTAAAAAATTGTACAGTTTTCCTAGCAACCGCCTAGCAACGGTCAATACAAACAGTATTGTATTGGCTGTTGCTAGGCGGTTGCTAGGAAAACTGTGCGCTTTTTTTACCGTACGTAATAGGAATCTTACATTGATCGCAGACGGTGTGTTTTTAAGTATTTACAGTAGTGGTCGTAGATAAAGATAATTTCTGTATTTCTGCCCTAGCTTCTAGTAAAAGTCAGCAAAAATGAATTACACAGTAATTAATTATCGGATAAATGCTGACTTTACAGCAAAAAATATATCTAATACAGTGCTACGGTAACGGTGATAACAGTTATCGCCAAGTAATTCAAGATTTCAATGAAAAATACTCAAGTATTATAAAAATATTTGAGGACCGGGTCACTGGCGACCTAGACAAAAGAAAAGCTATGATGATGAAGATGCCGCTACTGTGCTAGTTCTACAGTCAGTGAATGAATATCCAACCATGTCACTGAGGAGACGCTCAGAATACTTAGGAATTGTGAAAAAGACCCACATACAAAAAATTTTGAAACAAAACAAAATTCTAGCATACAAACCAATCCATAACCACACTTTAGAGGAAGGCGACAAATAGCATTGTTGCTTCATAACATTTGCGATATTGGAGTACCGAGAAGCCTCATTTTAGAATACCATCTTGGCGGCAATATTTCAAAAAGTAAATGTATGGTGTGCGATATCCTTTTATGGAATAATAGGACCATTCTTTGAAGATACATGCAATGAAAACGGCTACCTGAATATGCTCCAAACGTTTTTTTACTAATGCATTGGACAATTTACCCCTGGCCTACGGAAATTGTTTTTATTTCCAGCATGACGGTTGTCTGGCGCATTCTGCTGACCTGGTTACAGAACACATTTCCCAATCGCTGGATTGGCTAGCATGCTCCATATCAATGGCCCCCGCGATGTCCAGACTTACAATCATGGACTTTTACATGTGGGGCCGGTTCAAACATATTGTGTATAGCAGGCCTTTGGACAATAACATCGAGCAACTAAAACAACGAATTAGAGATGCTGTACAGTCCATATCTTTAGAAGAGATTAGACGCAGCTACAATGAATTCCTTGCACGCCTTCAAACTTGTGTGAACTTTTACGGAGGAGTGTTCGAATAAAGTTTTATTATACATACATTGTTTATGTTCTGTAAAAAATTAAACCAATTTTGTGTGCAAATTGTTTTATTTAAAAACTCAAGCAACTTTTTTGTACGACTTTTGCAAAATATCACTTTTCAGAAATATTAAAAATAAAGGTAGTTTACTCTCATGGCATTTTCATATTCTTAATTTTTTTGGACACCCCGTACATGAAATGTTAAGTTCCACAACGGTAACCTCATTTTAAAATCAAGCAAAATTTTTTATCATGTGTGGCTTATTTCCGTAAAATGTAAAATAAAAAAGTGTTTGCTCTTATTCACCCTAACCGCGGACATACTGCATATTTTCAGTGTTAACGAACAATAGTTCTCACATAAGATTGTCAACCTTATTAACTATTTTAGATTTTGCTTGAATCATAAACAATCTTGCAAATGTTATTTTCATAGTAATTTTGTTACTATTTATATCATTTAATTACAATAAATTTTCAGTTACACAAAATCAATAAGTTAGAATCATATTGATAAAACATTATCTATTTATTTATTTATTTTGAATACACCATTCCACAGAAACAAAATTCCAGTTACGGAATGGGAGTACAAAGAAAAATTACAATATAAAGAAATAGAAAAATACAGGGGAAGAAAAAAGAGATTAAACCTATATAATAAGTAAGTATAAAACAAACATGTGACAAATAACATGGAGAAGACGCAGTATAAGTAATATACAAACAACCTATTAATAACACATTTATACTCGGTTAATTTAGGTCATGCTGAAAATATGTATAGTGTTTTCTTTAATTTCATTTGTGGTACAATTAAAAACATCTACAAGATGTGCAATTTTTGTATAGTTTGAACATGCCTGAAACAATGGAGAAGCTTTTAGGAGATTTGTGCGAGGGATAGGCAAACAGAAGGTTGCAGGAGAACGCGAAGTTAACCTAGGCACATTAAAGTTAAGAAAACTTAATATCTGAGGACAGTCAAAGATGTTTTGGATTATCTTATGCAAAAAAATTATCGAGTGCATTAATCTTCTAGACCGTAAAGAATTCACGCCAAAGTGATTTAACAGAAGGTTCTGTGGAAAATTAATGGGGGGGTAATACGAATTTTCTTTATAAAATAAGTACTTTAAAAACTTCCTTTGTATGTTCTCCAAATTATTTATGTGAACTGTATATAGCGGGTTCCACACAATATATGCATATTCCAATCTAGACCTCACAAACGAATTATATAAAATAAATAATGTACTACAATCCAAGAAATCTTTACCATTTCGAATAACGAACCCTAAATTTTTATATGAGGTCTTCAAAATTCTATCAACATCTTCGACAAACGAAAGCTTACAATCAAATACAATCCCTAAATCTTTGATGAGGGTAGGCCGATCTAAATATACACCATTAATGTGGTAACCAAAGATCAATGGGTGTATTTGTCTACTAAATGACATAACATTACATTTTTTACAATTCAGTGGGAACTTATTAGCTGTACACCAATGTTCGACTAAATTTAAAGCATTTTGCTGCCGTTCACAGTCCTTAGAGGTCTCAATCCTCGTACCTATATAACTTCATATCATCTGCGTACATTAAAAAATTGACATCAATGGAATTAATTATGTCATCCAAAAAGATGTTGAACAGTAGAGGTCTCAGGACTGAACCCTGAGGTACTCCTGACAGTACTCTTATTACTTGTTGTACATATTGCGTTCTATTAGTCAGGTATGACACAAACAAATCAACTAAATTCTCAGACAATCCGTAACCACCCAGTCTTTCAATCAAAATTTTGTGAACCAGTCTATCGAAGGCCTTCGAGAAATCTGTGTATATAATATCAACCTGCGCCCGATTATCCGGAACATATTGAGAAACACACACGAGATTCGTTGTAGTAGATCTCCCGTTCATAAAACCATGTTGATTTATGGTTACAATATTTTTGACATGGTTAGACATACTGATACAAGATATTCTCAAAGACCTTACAGAAACCACATTATATTATTAATATAAAACTATACAGGTTTGCTACTTAATATTCATACGGGTGTTTCCTTGGAAACTAAAAAATGTATTTTGAACTGCTTCTAGCCCCAGGCAGCCGACAGTAATAAATAAATTTTTATAAAATAGTTTCGCCTAACCAACAATTTTACAATGAAAATACACGTCACTATATTCGCACACTTCAATAAGTCGCTGAGGTTTTCAAAATCTAAATGTTTTCATTATCAGAACTTAGAATTAGTTTATTTTTCTGTTTCCATAACTGGAGATAATAGTAAAATGTATGTATTCTTCATTTGAGGCTCTGTATAGGGCCACTTTGAGAATTTTTTTCTGATAAGAAACTAGGGTTATTTTGATCCCCCCTATACACTCCCGAGGGTATGCCATATACTTACCAGACACCCTGTATATCTATATACAATGTGTCCAATTAAGTCGGTACCATATGGGATACTTTTTTTAATTATTGGTTTGATGAAAAAAAATTATTCTTCATAAAAAGTTCTGCAAATCAAAGGTGTTCCAGCCATGTATTTTTAAAATATGTTTTTGTGAAATAAAAACATCTGATGCAAGGGAGGAATTTCCCCAAAAAGAAAACATCATATCTCAATATGGAACTCACATACGCTTGGTAAGCAATTATCAATTGTGAAGAAGTTAAAACAGGTTTCTTATCAAATAACATATCGAGTTTAATTTCAATATTAAGTGAGTACAATGAGATTTCCAAGTTAGGGCATTCGTCAATTATTACTCCCAAAAATTTAATTTTCGTTGCCTAATTTAATTTAAAGTTAAACATAATTTGGCACAATATTTTTGCCTGTTAGGAAACCTAATTACTTGAGTTTTTTCAGAATTGAGATAGAGATAGTTGGATTTATAGCACGCACTCACTGCTTTTGATATAGTATTAGTTGTTGTTTATGTTGTTTCAGATACTAACAAGGATCAGCATGCATGACAAAAGAGATGTCAGAAACTACGTTACCGAATTCGTTGGTGTACAGTAAAAATAGAATTGGGCCTAGTATGGATCCCTGAGGAACCCCTATACCGACTTCCAAAAGTTCAAAATTTATATTATTTGACGAAATTTTGTCGTTCGTGTACGCCAGACAACATACTGTTTACGTTCTTCCACAAAAGATTTGGCAACTATAATCACCAGTATGAGTAAATACACAGACAATTTAGCTTATCGCTCCAGACCACGTGTTAAATGCTGGAAATTGGCAACCCGAAGAGAATGCAGGCCTTTCTCAGTTGACATCCAACAATTGACAATGACATTTATTACAACAAATTACAATGACATTTATTACAACAAATTTCAAAACAATATGTTCGAGCCGTTCTGGAAATATTAAGAAAAGTTTATTGGACCAATTATTTTGTTTTGGCGAGAAGAAATTTCGGTTAAATTTTTACACCTAATCGTGACTCACCCTGTATAAAAAAATCAAACGAATCGTGCGCTCAGATATTTTTTAAAAGATTCTTAATGAGTCACACTGTATGTTTGCATGTACTATAATGAAACATATATTCCATAACTGACTTTGAACTGAATTTGAACAAATATTTTGACAATATCAAATTTAAATATAATAATAAGAAATCAGTTGTTTTAACGTTACAATTACTGATAATCGCACTGGCGGGTAAAAACCTGTTTGTTCTACCGTTTCTGGTGGGAGTTATTATAACATTTACCAGTTCTCTCTATATCCAACAACAAATTGGAATTAGTCGTAGTTCAACACGTCTTCAGAAGGAATTAGGTAAGCTAATTATTTCTCTGCTTAAATATGTGATGATTCTATTGAATTATTATTGCTTTGTTTTATATAGAGCAAATATTTTGAGTGATTAATGGCAACTTTCTGTTTAGCTATAAATAGCTAGAATTCGAAATGCTATTTTTGCAAAAATCATTCGAGAATGTAAAAAAATTTCGCAATCGGGTATCAAAAATTTTTTTCGAAAATTATGCTACAGTTCAAGAATTAGTAAAAATGTGAAGAGAAAATTTTTATATTCACAATTAATTTACTTGACATGTATGTCACCTACCAATTAGTACTCCATAAATTTTAATATCCAATATTCTTTGGAGCGTCAGACTCTACTTTCAAATCTGGTACATCTTCAATAACTACCCAGTCCCTTAATCAGACACTATTCCAGTAAGCAACTTACCATCCTCGAGTGAAGTCAGTTTTCACAATTGTATAGTTACGACTTTAAATTTAAACATTAAAAGAAATCCAAGTCAAGGTTTTAGTGGGATGAAGATCAATAAGTAAAAGAATACTATATTTTAAATCATTGCCAACGTTTCGGTGTTAGTAGATTTTTTCTTTTTCGGGTTTATGGTAATTGTGGCAGGAACAATAATTTAGAATTGTAAATGATTTGTTTTTTAAATTATTTTAATATATTAACGAATTTTGTAGTAAAAAGCATTATTTGATTTTAGAGCCCTGAGGATGGTGTAAAATATCACTGAAACGTTGGCAATTATTTGAAATATAGTCTTACTTTGAAATATTGATCACTAAAACCATGACATAGATCAAGATCGCTAAATAGTGGAAACGTAATTAAAAAAAAACTAACTTTCAAATTGACTGTTAATTAAATTGAATACACAGTCACACAAAAAAAAAATTGTCTGTACTTTTCATGCGACATATGTTATCCGTAATATTTTTGCCTCCTGATCACGAATCCGGTTTCAGAATTGAGCCATCGCATCACAGGAATTTCCTGACCTCAAAAACAGGCCAAAAATAGCAAAAATTCACGAAAAAGTGCCAAGACCCCGCCGAACGTGAATTCGCGATCAGAATTGATGGTTCTTAGTCCGGTCAATCTAGACATTCAAAGATACATAAATTTACAAGCTGAAAGTGAGTAAAGTTGTTCAAAACATAATTAAAAATAACATATTAAAATTCCTCATCGTTCCGGTACTCGAAAAAAATTTACTCGAGGTCAAAGGTCAAAAAAATGGGTTTTTCGCGATTTTCAGCTAAACGGTAAGGTTTATCATAAAATTACCTCATACAAAAATTGTAGACCATAAAATTATCTATAAAAAATGTATCAATACTTTTTTTTCCTAAGAGCCACCGTTTCTGAGCTATAACGATTCAAAAAGTTGTAAAAGTTGTAATCGTCATAATATGCTCACGTTTCCACGCCACCTATGAGGTAGTGTACTTAGCGCGTTTTTTTAACGTGGTTTCCCCAGTAGGCCTTTTCCACAGGTCTGTTGTGATTCTATTTAGTTTGAAACTTCGCGAATGATAGCTGCAGCTGCTTCTAGGATTCTGAATCGTTCTTCTTTTTTATTCATTTTTTTTTTCGTACCAGGCTTGATTCAAAATATCATGATGATTGTTTCTTAAGCATATAAATGTTGATGCTCCCGATTTTTCAGTGATAATAAGTTTACCGCCATACTTAAGTTTTAGTCGTACCTTAATCGTCCTGTAATCTGAAGTTGTAGTTTTGCAAACATTTCTTAGTTCGTTTAAAGTGAACCGACAGTCATTGCTATTTTCAATGTAAGTAAATATTTCCTCCTTTGCCAGATTCGTAGCTTCGTCTTTAGGACGACCGACGTTACTCCCAGTAGAAGGTTTCAAGAAAGAAACATAGCAATCATGATGATACTTAGCTTCAGCAGCAACTAAATCATGTTCAAATTCGACTCGAGCAAGAACAGCTTCTGCTATAGCATCGGAACGAGTCCAAGCTACTTCCAAAATTGAATCTTTAAATTGAAGTGTACTTACTTGGCTAATTCGATGGCGAGAATCCGAGGATTTTCTTCTCTCATACTCTTCATTCAATTCCTTGCCGCAAAATAAACATAGTTTTTTAAAACAAAAAGCTGATTCACTTATACGTGATCTAGTACGAGGAGGACTTACTGTTGATGTACATACTGGCTTCTTGTTCTTCGCGTTGTCTTTTATTAGCTGCAGCAATAGAACACTTTCGAGTGTAATTTTTACGACAATCTTCATCTATTGTCACAGATTTCTGATTTTTAAGATATTCTGATAATTCATCAGCTCTTTAGATACTTGCATTGATGATATATGATATTTTTACTTATATTACAGCTTCAGAGATGTATATACGTGGCGTACTTATGCATATTATGACGATTACAACTTTTACAACTTTTTGAATCGTTATATCTCAGAAACGGTGGCTCTTAAGAAAAAAAGTATTGATACATTTTTTATAGATAATTTTATGATCTACAATTTTATGATAAAACTTACTGTTTAGCTGAAAATCGCGAAAACACCATTTTTTTACATTTGACCTCAAGTAAATTTTTTTCCGAGTACCGGAACGATGAGGAATTTTAATATGTTATTTTTAATTATGTTTTAAATAATTTTACTCACTTTCAGCTTGTTGTAAATTTATGTACCTTCACTCTTATTTTTTGGTCTAATTTGACCGGACTATCTATTTCTGACATAAAATAAACGAGTCAATTAAGGTCAGATATCACGAATTTAAAAAAAATAACAAAATTGCGCCAACTTTGGTATACGGGGGTTTTTGGGGTCGTTGATCACGGATCTGATGTTAATTTTGCAAAATTCAAGATGGCGGATCGAACATGGCCGGCCAAATTTTCAAAAAATACCACATTTGCGTCCAATTTGGTATACGTGTATTTTCGGGGTCGCTGATTACGAATTCTAGGTCAGAATTGCAAAATTCTGTTTGTAATATTGTTGTTTACTTTATAACCTGAGTACCCAATCCTGTTTTAACCTTCTTTTTTTCGGCTATATATTGTTCATTTTTCTGGAACAAATCTATTAATGGGTTTTTTGCTTAATCTCAGGTAATAAAATACATAGGTAATTGATTAAATTTTGTACTTCTGATCTCGAATTCGTGATCAGTGACCCCGAAAATCCCCGTACACCAAATTTGGCGCGGATTCGTGATCAGGAGGCAAAAATACTAAGGATAATATATGCCGCATGAAAAGTACAGACTACTTTTTTTGTGTGGCTGTGATTATTAATGACTATTAATATTTATGCTTCAGTTGATAATGATAAATAAATTGGCGAATTGATTCTATCATCTACAATTTTACTGATTTTTGTAGTTGAATATAAGTCTTAAAAGACTTTGACGTTTTGTAGACACAAAACTTATGCTTTAACATTTAATTAATATTATGTCAACTTTTAATGACAGTTTTCGAAAAATAAAATTTATGAATTTCTCAAAAATGTAGTTATGACACCAATAATATTAAAAATTTTATAATTTGGTTTCATCGTATCAAAAATATTGTTCATGTCATAAAAAATTATATTTTAATAGCCCTGTATTCAACACATTTGTTGTTTTTAGGGTGAAATAATATTTATTTGTGTATACCAGAGGTAAATGTTTAGTTAAAGAAAAATAAATTATATTTAAAATAAAAAAAATACTACTTTGAATAGTCAAAAATTGTATATTGTGTGCTTTTTGCTTAGCTACGTCCTATATAGAAGTGAATTCTTGAATTCTTCAGAAATAACAAAAATGAAAAGAAAATTCTTTATTAAGTGACAAAATATTTCTTCGGCCTCGGACAAGTAGATTTAAATAATTACCTAGTACATACTTTTGGGGAACTATGCCCACTTTTTACAAGATATATTTAAAGTGAAAGTAGACTTTTAATATACTCTTTAGATTTGGAGTTATAGGTAAAAAAATCAGAATTGCATTTTACCTAATCCCTGTATTGGGCGCAGTTCATTTTATATCTGCCTTATTTTATGCATTTTTTTACGGAGAATCCAGTCTCATACTTAATTTTTAAATGATATTAAAAGTTGTATCTAATTCTATATTCATTATATTCATAATTAAAATTAAATAATTTTATTATATTTAATTATTATTATTATTATTATTATTATTATTATTATTAATTGTGCACTTATCGTCAGAGATAAAGTAAACATTGGAATGAGCATCAAAAACAACCAATTAATTCTAAAAATATTACTAATTAACTTAAGAGATTTTAACTTCTCGGGACCTTGGTTCTTTGTAAAGCAATAGCAACTAATTTTCCATGGACATTTCGTTCTCGATCAAGACAATTACCTCATCACCTAATTGATTCCATGTAATTTTGTAGCGTCATTGACATAATTTTTGCTTATTGTTTTATAATATTATTGGAATTGGTTTGTTGTGTGGTTTCAATGTTTATTCCATAGCTTACTCTATCAATAATAATATTAACATGTTCGTTATTTTATTTAAATTTATCAGAAAATTTTGTACATACCTACATAAGAGGGCGCTGAGTACAGGGGTATATTTGCATTTTATATAAAAAAAAAATCGCTAGTATTATTTTTTATGTTTTAGCTTGAAAATAATTACGGTAGATCTTGATTAACAAAAATAAAATGTAAAATTTACAGTTTTTGATGTTTTAAAGAAAATTCGGTCAAAATCTATTAATAAATACAACATTTGTCAAAGTGTGCAGATTTAATATCTGTCACCATGTAAATCGTAGTAATATATTTCTAAATAGAAATCATAGTTGGTCAGGGACTAGTCAAAATAGGAATATTCATACTTACATAAAAGTTTTTTTACCGACTCCATGAATTTGGTTTTCTCTATAGCAAGTTACATATAACAATGGTAGCAATTTCTGCTTTGTAAATATATTTGTTTTTAGTGATGGGCAGCTTCAACCTTCTTTTTAATTAATAAAAAACAAACACATACCTATTGTACTTTTTAAGGAATGTATGAAAAACTACATATTTTTGTAAAGTCCAAAGCTTTTGCTTCTTAACTAGATGGCCAACAATAGTGCCCATTTAAAAAATGAAACTGATATGTAAGTTGGGAACCATTGGGATAATTAAAAAATTAAGGTTATTTGTACGAGACAAAAATGCAGTACAGTTGCAAAAAAAATAAGACACAAGGAATTGTGGGATAATACGAATCAAATCTTCTTCAGAAAGTGTCATGAAAACGCTAACAGGGACAAAATAAAAAAAATAATGAATAAATTTACATTTACATCATCATACAGCTCTACAAGCTTTCCTAATTTAAGTATTTTTCAGTTTCTTGTAATATTCAAGACAGCAAAGTTGATTTAGGATTTACGTATACTCATAGAAGAGTCGAAAAAAAATCACAAATTATTTTCAAATTATTATTTATTGTTAAAAGATTTAAAAAAGAATAAAAATCGTTTGAATTTATTGCAAAATTCTCAAAATTAAAAAATATTAAAAATAATGCGGTCGATAAAATTACAATTTTAACTTCTTGAAAGACGGTGAATTTGATTCCATATCATTTTTTTCTTGTTTATCATATTAATCTTTGCAACATAATCAAAATTAATTAAAAAAATATTAATCACAACCATTTTCAATAATAGATATAATGCAATATATACAATTTAAAATTAATTTTTTTTCTATTTTTATGAGAAATAATAACTTGTGACTTTAATTTTACATTTAAATCGTAATTAAATAGCTAACAAAATATTGAAAAAATAAGTTTACTTTGGCTTAATATGTAAAAAAATAACTTTTTAAATGAACGATAGCTACATTTATTTATTTAATAATAGTAAAATAATTCTGAAATTGAAATTTTAATTAATATTTCCTTTAACAATAATTTTTATGACATTTTTGTATATAAAAAGAATTTAAGTATAAAAGATGCATTTTTTCTGGGGTTCATGGCTATTCTACGAATTCTTAAATATGCCCATTGTTATTTTTTCGTGAGCTACCCCAGTTTAAAAAATAAGAAGTTTCTACGACAAATAGAAGCCGAGATATTGCAAAATTTTACAGCGCGCATCAATTTGAACTTTACGTCGTAAACTTCATTTTGCGGAAAATTCAAGTCTTAATGTTTATAACAATTGTGCTACGATTTAAAAAAAATCTTATCTTGGCTCCTGTTGGAGGGTTAACCAATTTTAATTTAACAAGTCTCATTTTGTAGATAATTTTATTCCCTACAAGTTTGTCTGTGAGTCACTTTTCGCTAAAATTTATGGTTTTTGCAAAGTGAAAAAACTGTTTTCTTCACTTATTTGTTTAAATAGAAAAGTTCGCTATTCAAATTTTTTGACTCACGAGATGAGAGATGTCTTGTATTATGTTCCTTTATACAATTTTATAATAATATCGCGGATAGGAATTTTTTCGAGTTTCTCTTTTTTTCTCTAATTTTCCTGGTCTATAAATATAAAGATAAAATTAACAAAAATTATATACTTATCAGGAAGATATTTAATAAAACACATCTTTTATATTCCCGAAATACCAACTACTGACAAAACTTTGCATGGATACATTATTTTTTATAATTTGTCATAGCTTTATTTTATTTTTTGGGAAAATGTCGGAGAAGATATCTTAAAAAATAAGATAGAAGTATTCAAGCCAATTTTCAAAACACTCTGATGTAACAATTTACAGAAAACAATCAGCGGGAATGAGAGCTGTTATTTTATTGGTTTCATTCTATGGGGCTCTATCCCAGCCAGTAGAAAATGAAGTACTAAAAGAATTCGTAAATGGCAATCACAAATTTACAGCAGCTGTGTATAAGGTAAACATTTTATTATAATTATTATGAAAAATTTGCAATATTCATTAGTGTTCAATAGTTTTTTTACATTGAATTTGGTTCATTTTTATTTATTTATTTTATTAATTAATTCTATAGACGGCATATAAAGCTAACTGTAAATATTTGGTAAGTACATGGCATACTCTCCTGAGTGTATAGGGAAAGTCAAAATAATCTTAGTTTGTCATAAAATTTGTTTCCTAAAGTGCCCCTTAAAGGCGATACAGAGCCCTAAAGGGGTACCCAGCGATTTACCTTTTCGGTTGTAACTTTTGAACCGACTTGTATAATTTAATAAAATTTTAATATTTTATGTAGGCCATAAAGGCTCATAAAACCATTAGATGTTTTACACTGTCAGAGACGGGACTGGACTTGCCACCACACTCGTTGGGCCAAAATTTTGACAGATGTCATTTTATAGAGATGAAAACTGAATTTTCAAATACTTTGGTTGGCTCGTCAATTATACATGTCAGTTCAAAAGTTAGAGCCGATAAGACAAATCTCGGGGTACCCCTTTGGAGCTCTGTATCTCTGTTAACGGGTACTTTATGATTTTTTTTTTTTTTAGACAAACTAGGATTATTTTGACCTCTCCTATACACTCCCGAGAGTATATACTTACCAGATACCCTGTATTTCTTTTTTACTTGTAACAACTTCTTTCAGAAGCATAATAATTTTTATTTATAATTATAATTTTTATTATTATTTTGTATTTATAAAGCACAAAAAATACGTAGTGTGTTTCGATAATATTGATAGTGGCAGCTGTCTGTGAATTATTAGAAGCTCTAAAAACGTGAAACAGCGCCTATTTCTTTTAGGATGTAGTAGGAATTAAAAAATTACTGTATAAAAATACTCGTATATCGAATTTTTTTTATAGCAATTTTGGAGGCGATTAGTGAGTGAAATGTGATATCAATTTTGTTTTTGTAAATATTTTTATTTTTTAATGAGCAAGTTCGGCCGCCGATTAGAAATACGAAAATAAATAAATGATCTAAGTAAACTTTTCTTATTTTTTTTAGATAATAAAACCCTACTTTGAATCAACTGCTGCATAACAGTGCCGAGTATTTTTCACGTATTACATTGGTAATTTTTTTTAATATTGTCTTAAGTTATTTATTTGAGACATAGTTTCCGTATATTCTTCTTTATTTTTTGGGCAATTTGCGCAAGGTTTATTGCACCAATGTTTATAATCTATTGATCGGTGGCAAAATACATAAAAAATATAGAAAAAAACTGTTTTTTTGTTGTTTATTTTGGTATTTTTCCACTTTTAATTTACAACTATATCATTCATTTGCAGTAAAGTGTAAATCATGCACTTTTGTTTTTCCAAATAACTAAGAAACTTGAATTGTTTTAAATCCCATCAAATCGTAAAAGCACATGGGTAATTTTTATTACACCTCAAACGTTTTTTAAAAAATGTATATATTTTAGTTAACTTTAAGTATTTCATATTTCACATTAAAACTAAAGAATTGTAATTTGTATCGTTTTTTAGGAGATTTTGAAAAATGAGAAGGGCAATTTTATAGCAAGCCCGTTTTCCGTTGAAACAGTCCTTGCTCTTACAAACGAGGGTGCAAAGGGAGACACATCTTCAGAACTGATAACTGGACTTTCTCTTCCCAAAACCAAAGATAATATACAAAAGTTTTTCAAAACATTTTTGCCAAAACTGAAAAAATCAGATGAGGAATTGAAAATATTGAGTGCCAATAAAATTTATGTCAAGGAAGGAGTCAAACTCGAAAATGATTTCAAATCTATAGCTACGAGTATTTATAATTCAGGTACTAATAAACATTACTTATTATTAAAATACATATTTAAAATAAATTAAAAATTGGGAGCTAATAATAAAATATATGTATATTTAAAAAAATACAGTTATATATTTAATCAAAGTGCCAAAATTTCAATACTAGTAAGATAATCTAAACACCCTGTACATATTAAGAAATAGAGAATAACTGAATATTCTTTTGGTTTTAATTTTTCAGTTCCCGAGTATAAAAATCAACTTCTATATTTCTAAACATTTGTTAGTAATAAACTGAGGCGCAATTTTGACTCCTTATGAAGACATAGCAGTCTGAAAATTACCTATTCGCATTAATTTTTCTTTAACTATCATTTAAACTACTTGAAATATCACTACCAAATTTGGTAAACAGTTTTGGCTATGAATTTCGCAATTCTTCCACCGTAGCAATTAGAGTACTGTAAACCAATGACTTCAAGTGACTCCAAAGATAAAAGTCCATTTTAGTTGGATCGGGTGACTGAGGTGGCCACGGCACAAGACCAAAGCGTCCAATTCATCGCTGAGGAAACATTTCATTCAAAAGTGTCGTTACTTCTCGAGTACTGTGTGGAGGAGCCCCATGTTGAAGATAAAAGATGCGTGCCTGAACTGATTCAGGCAACCGGTTCTCCAAAAAGTCAGCATACGTTTTATCATTTAGTCGTCCCTCAAATAAATAGTTACCCACAAGTACATCACCTATTATGCCAGCCCAAACATTTACCGAGAACCGATGTTGAAAATGAGTTTCCCTAATCGCGTGAGGATTTTCATCGGTCCATTTGTGCATATTATGGAAATTCACTTCATCACGGATAAATGTCGCCTCATCTGTTACATAAACGTAAGCAGGAAAGTCTACTTGATTGGCATATTGCCGTAAAAACCATCTGCAAAAACGCATTCGTTGATCACAATCCGGGGGTAAAATCTATTAAACTGGTTGCAGATGATAGGGGTGCAACAGCTGGCGCCTTAACAGATGTGATGTACGGTACAAGATGAGGTTCCTACTTGCTGTGCGAGTCGTCGAGTACTAATTGTGGGGTCTTCGTCAAGATTTCCCAACACTGCATCTTCAACATTAAGGTTCACTTGCTGACCACGTCCTTCTCCTCGAGGAATGACACTTCCCGTGTCTCGCAGCCGCTGAACGCACTGTAGGATTGTATTTGCACTTGGGGGGTGACGTTATGGCCATCGTTCCCGGTACAACCTAGTCGCCGCGAGCGCATTTTCTCCGGCTGCGCCATACTCTAACACCATATCGACACATTCGGAAATAGTAAATGCATTGTTTTCTCGATTCATTGTAAAACTAGTTTGTGTACAAACTAAAAAATTAAGCAACGTAAGAAATAAGAATCTCGTTTTTAATGTAATCGGCACGCTATTCTTATTTTTTACTGATGGTTGGATGGACGATGCTTAATATTTAATAATTAAGTGAATAATGAATTCAATACAAATAACAACCGTTCAAATAAAAACGTGATCAAGTTGGTTCTGAAAATTTGGACGTAGGGCGTAGCGTATAGCAAATGAACTTAAACGACATCTGTCAAAGCGCTATATCGCCGCTATCAATTTGAATATTTTCGTTTTAAAAAGCGTTTAAAATGATGTTTTCTCAAGAACAAAAAGTGTTTATCATAGAGTCCTATGCAAGAACTTCATGAAGTTGATTTTCCGCGACGGGCTGTATTTTGTTAATGGTTTTTAAACAACTACGGTGAACTTCATAATATCACCTTTTTTTCTGATGAAGCCTGGTTTCATTTAAGTGGTTACGTAAACTCACAGAATATGAGAATGTGGTCTTCTGAAAAACCAGATAACTTTTTTGTCGAGGGCCCTCTACACGCTCAAAAAATTGGAGTTTGGTGTGCTCTCAATCGAAGGAGGATTTATGGACCTATTTTTTTTAATGGTACTCTTACTGCGCAAAGGTATAGAGAAGAAATTATCGCTCCTTTTGTTAACCAGCTGGAAGAAAACGAAATTACAAACTTTTACTTTCAACAAGATGGCGCAAGGGCACATACGGCAGGCGAGACGATGAATATGTTGAGGGAAGTTTTCCAAAATCGACTAATAAGTCTCAATGCTGAACATGAATTTCCACCGAGGTCATGTGATATTACGCCATGTGATTTCTTTTTGTGGCCTTACCTTAAAAACACTATTTTTGAACTGCCTATTCCTGATTTAAACCATCTGCAGGCTCGACTTATAGACAAGATTCGTGAAATTAACAATACCCCGAGCATCTTAGAAAATGTCTTTAATTCTTTGAGGAACAGGTGTGAAAAGTGCTTGGAACAAGGAGGGGGACACTTTCAGCAGCTGCTTTAATTTATTGTTATAACAAGGAGGGGGACACTTTCCGCAGCTCCTTTAATTGTTTGTTGTTGTTATCACGATTATTCTTTAAAATAAAGTTATATAGTCATGAACTTTATAGAAACTGACAGCTGCTATACAGCTCGTTGAGAAATGAGGTTAAGTTGGTCGCTATAAGCTACTCCCTACGTCCAATATGTCAGAGCCAACTTCGACCACGTTTTTATTTGAACGCTCGTTACAAAATCAGTTGACTGCATATATTTTTTGACAATGTAACCTAACCTTTTAGTATTACTAGTATTAGATAGATTATACCGACTTAAATTATAAGGTTGCATTTCGGATCGCATAAAAACATTTCCAGAGTTTTTAATAAATAACACAGGGGCGGCCGTCATTTTCGTTGAATAAATGAACTTTAATTTACAAAAAAACGCGCGAAGATGGAACTTTTTCGTATAAGACTTTTCTATTACACATATCATCAGGAAGCTGTAGTTTAATTTTTGTAGATTATACACGTCACACCCTGTATAGTGACATACTTTATAAAATTTTTATCAAAATATTTCAAGAGCAATAATTTTTTCAATTACCATCATTCTTTCTTACTATAGGATTTAAATTGACAGTTTAAAGGAAACAAAAAAATATACGTTTTTTTATCAAGGTGGTTACGAAAAAATGGATCCCAAGCAACCCATATGTTTACGAGTCTCTGTAAATATGAGTCATTAATAGCCAAAACTGTTAGCCGAATTTGGTAGTGATTTGAATTATATTTAAGGAAAGTCAATTTCAAACTCTAAGTCTTTATAAGAAGCCGGAATTAAGCCTTAGTTTATTTAACTTTTTTGTGTCAATTTTTGTCAAGAACTATTCTGTAGTAGTTTGACAGTCGAGTTAAAGGACACCCATATTGGCCCACTTAAAACAACGGTTTCCTATATTTGATCAGAAGCGAAATTTTTTAATCAGGATGACATTTCTTCATAAAATGAAAAATAAAACAGAGAAGCCTCTTTTCAACTGCATCCGAGGACACACTGTATGCGAAAAGAACACACTGTACAAAACAAAAACACACACTACACAAAAAGAGCACACTGTATGCAAAAAGAAAAAAAATACCTGCATACAGATATACATATATTCATTTATCTGTTTTAGGAGTGAGTGATGTCGACTTTAAAAACAAAGTTGAAGCTGCGGAGACTATTAACAACTGGGTGGAAGACAACACAAATCACAAAATAAAGAATTTGATCGATCCAGATACTCTCGATAAAGATACCAGCATGATTTTGGTTAACGCGCTCTATTTTAGTGGAAAATGGGCATCCGAATTCCAAAGTTATAGTACATATAAGAAAAAATTCTTTAAAACTAAAGACGAAACAGTTGATATTGACACTATGTACCAATCCGAATACCTAAGCTACTATGAAAATCCAGCGCTCAATACTAAATTCTTGAAGCTTGATTATAGAGGTAATGCAGTTTATTAGTGCAATAATTACACAGCCCTACAAAAAAAAAAGTATCGGATCTGGTATTCAGACCCATGTATTTCCATGTATTTTGTTCCGAATCTGCCTTCAGATTTGGCCCAACGGGTCTGAATTTTCGGGAAAATTGAAAAAACAGATCAAAATTCACAAAAAACGTCATTTACGATCGACGAAAGTTATAAAAAGTCAAACTATTCTACCAGCTTACTAGACGTATGATTTTTCACTCGTTTAATTCCAATTTATCATCATAGAGTCAGACAAGCTGGTCCAATTTCATTCAAAAACAGAAAATAGATCAAAATGCTTAAAAACGCCATATTCATGGCATAATTCGTGTTGCAGAGTTCTGGATCCATCTTTTTATCCACCCACCCATTTATGAATTCATACATCTTTCTATCCAGTCGTTCATGCATGAATACGCATTTTTATCCATCCACCTGTACCACCTATAAAACCCACCCATCTATCCATCTATCCATCTACTTTTTGTGCTGGGAGATGAGATAACAGCCTAGAAAATTGAGAATGCAATAAAACTTGTAGAATACTCTACTCTCTAAATAAAAGGAAACGATATCTACAAATCCTTCTTATTTTTATTGCTATAACGTGTTCTATTTTCTTCAAAGGATCTATGCAAAGGGTTACGTTTTCGTTTAGTCCCTCTATTTTTCGTCGGGTCTGAGTTTTCGGGAAAATTAAAAAAACAGGTCAAAATTCACAAAAAACGTCATTTACGATCGACGAAACTTATAAGAAATCAAATTATTCTACCAGCTCACTAGACGTATGATTTTTCACTCGTTTAATTTAAATTATTATGTAATAATTGTGCACACATTTACTTAAATTTTCTTGCAGGCGCAGACGTTAGTATGACCTTCGTTTTACCTAATGCAGTAGACGGGCTTGCTACACTGGAAGAGAATGTAGAGCAGCTGTTAGTTACTCAACCACTCATTAAAGCAATAATTGAGGTAGAAATACCCAAATTTGTCACAGAAACGAGTATTAAGTTTAAACCAATCCTACAGGATGTAAGTAAAAAGTGTCCCAAAATTCACGCAAGAAGGAATTTTGATAGAAAACCCATGTTTTCAATAAAAAATTGTAAATTTTTAATTCATTCATAAAGTGTGCAGTATAGGGTTATGTATGGAATAGAATATCGGGTAAATGACCTCCACAACATTGCTGGCACATACGCACAATTTTTCCATGGCCGTTGTGCATAAATGCCACTGATTTTCGTTAATAGAGCGCTCCATTTCCTCCCTCAAGGCGTGAGTGGTCGCGGGTTTGTTGGCATAAACCTTAGACTTCAAAAAAAACCCAAAGAGAAAATAACGATCGAAATAACTCATTTAGAGAGAAAAAAATTATTACCTGGACTTTTATAAGCGGAAATCGTAAAGGGGCTTATAATAAACGAAAAATAAAATAAATGCGTGAGTAGGGGTGCCGGAGGATTGATTTGAGGGGTTGAAAAGTTGTGAAAAATTGTATCATTGGGATTTCTGGCGAAAGTTGACGTCAAACAAAAAAGTATCTAATACAAAAGTTGTACATCATGCAAAAATCTACAACTTTTGTAGAGGTCACTTTTTAAGATAACCTCAAAATTTCCGAGAAAAATGCGAAAAACAGGTTTTTTCTTATTTTTCGTTTTTTATTTCTCATTTCCGCAAAAATGATTTAATTTTGACGAAACTTGGTGAAAGTATACCTTTCTGTGTCTTAAATAACCAGAAATTTTTTAGATAAAAAAATCAAAAGTTTCCGAGATATTCATTTTTTCCGGTCTGAAACACTTTTTTCAAAAAAAAATTCTACTTAGAAAAATCATCGTAAATCGAGTTCTGCCGATGATAATTTTTTTCGTTTTAACATATACTTTTTGGTGAACTAAAAAAATCTGTAATCACAGTTCAAAAAGATGTTCAAAGATCCAAAAAAAAATAAAAAATGATTTTTTCAGTAATTGTTGATAATTTGTTTATATTTAAAAAAAAATCTAAAACTGATTACACTATTCAATTGTAGGTCAAGTCGAATAGTGAATAAATAAAACAAATAATATATTAATAATATTAAGCGATTACAATAGCAATATTATCTAATTCAGAATTAAAAATGACTAGATTTTGTCATAAAAATAGCAGCGACATATTTAAAAAATTAACCTGATGATGTCCCCTCGAAGACGAAACGTCGGATTGCAAATATGTTGACGCAATTTATTTTAAAATTCGTTGTCAAATAAAGCCAGAAAAAAATAAAACGATTTTGCAAAATTTCGAGTTTTCGGGTTTCGCGTCAACAGTAGACTTACTTTGTGTTAACGAAATTTCAAATCATCCAGAGATAATTTATCATTTGTGCATTTGTAATTCGACTTAGATGTTTATAGCAATACTGTACAAAAATAAAGTTTTGGGTTAAACAATGAAATACAGTTTTTTTGTATTTTTTCCGTATAATTAAATGGGGTAGGTAATCAGTTTTTGAATTATTTTTTAAATTTAAACAATTACTGAAACATTCATTGTTGCAAGTATTTTTTTGCATTTTTGAGCATGTTTTTGAACTATGATTACAGATTTTTTATTTCACCAAAAAGTATAGGTATGTAAAACGAAAAAAATCACCGGCAGAACTCTGTACGATGATTTTTCTTGATTTTTTTATTTAAAAAAAAATTCTGTTTAATTAAGACACAGAAAGGTATACTTTCACCAAATTTCGTCAAAATTAAATTATTTTTGCGGGAATAAGAAACAAAAAACGAAAAATAAGAAAAAACCTGTTTTTCGCATTTTTCTCGTAAATTTTTAAGGTTGTCTTAAAAAGTGACTCTTACAAAAGTTGTAGATTTTTGTATTATCTACAACTTTTGTATTGGATACTTTTTTATTTGACATCAACTTTCGTCAGAAATCCCAATGATACAATTTTTCACAACTTTTCAACTCCCAAATCAACCCTGCGCCACCCCTACTCACGCATTTATTTTTTTTTAGGTGTATTATAAGCCCTTTGACCATTTCCACGTATAAAAGTCCAAGTAACATTTTTTTTTTCTCTAAAAGTCCAACGTCGTTCAATTGCTACCAATTCTGATCACCAAAACGAGAAATTACACGACCAGAAAATGACTCATGTAGTAATTTAATTGTTTTTCGGGGTGTATGGCATGTCTCACCGTCTTTTTGAAACCAGTTCTCGTCTACATCCCTATCTTGCAATTTAGCAAGAACTGGATTATCATGTCGCGATAGCGAGAACCATTAACTGTTATTGCCTACTCAGCCGCATTTTCTAAGAAGTATGGTCCAATGATGCCTTCAGCTGAAAATCTGCACCAAACTGTGACACGTAGTGGACGCATTTGTTTCTCAACAATTACTCGTGGGTTTTCTAAAGCCAAATGCGACAATTTTATCGATTAACGAAGCCATCTAGATGGAAATGAGCCTCATCGCTAAAGATAATTTTGCATCCACTTATTTATGTTCAATAATCCATTCAACGAACTCTCTTCAGTCTGCATGGTCAGTAGGCTTCAGTTCTTTTCGAAATATCCAACTATTGACCACTGTGCCAAATAGATATTCCTGGACTCTCTGCAACACTCTTAACAACCGCTTCGATGTTTTGTGTTGAACGACTTGTTGAAGGACGACCAGACTATTTAAGATCACTAATTGATCCAATTTCCCTGAATTTTTCAATTAATTTCTTCACATTTGATTACGTTAAATCGAAAATTCCAACCTGTAGCTGTCAAACCTTCATTTAAAATAGTTTTCAACAACATAAACGCGTTGTTCTGTCGTATAGCTCTCCATTGTTAATAACCCTGAACTGTCGGGCTGTCTTTTGTTTTCATTGGCAATACTTTACCGCACAAATGGCGCGAAATTCAAATCTTGCTTGAATTTTGGGACACCAGATAGTTATTAAATCTATTAAACTTAAGTTATTAGTTTTTGCTAATATTTCACGTCGGCAATACAATTTTTTTTTAAATATAGTTGGGTATCCAAAAACTATTTACCGACGAGGCCGATCTAACAGGACTTTCTTCGTCTGATAAGAACCTACTCGTAAGTGACGTGGTCCAAAAGGCTTTCATTAATGTTACCGAAACTGGAACTGAGGCAGCAGCAGCTACAGCAGGTTAGTATTCGTTGGAAACAAAGGAATGGTGTAAACGTTGTTCAATTTTGGAAGATGTTTTTATTTTAAATAAGACACAAATACCTCCCAATATATTTGACGTAGATCAATGAAAATAAAAGTAAAAATTCACTGAATTTTGAGTGAGTATTTTGAAAATTCGATGTGTTCATTTGTATTGCTATTTATCTTCGATTCTATTTAAAAAAAAGCAAAATTAGTTGCAACTAAATTACTGACTCAGAAACGAACTTAAGGTTGCTAAAAGGTGCAAGTAACGTAATCAAAAATGTCTTTACAATTTTTTTGTACCATATTAATAAATTTATAAAAGTATCGTTTTTTATAACGGCATTATTTTTTTGTAAAAAATGTTAAATTGTAACAATATTTATGTTACTTCTTGTAAACATTGAAAACACAAGTTGAGCTTCGCAACTAAAGCGAATTTCTTAATTGAGCTACTTGATTTTCCCCAGGTTTTTTGCCGTTTGCTTCTTGTTTTCATTGGACTTTTCTATATAAACCGCTTGTACTTTTTTATAACTACCAAAATTTTAAATATCCTAAGTAATCATTATTTTCTTTTTTTAGTTCATATCATCCCAGTTTCTCTGCCACCACCACCTGAATATAGTTTTAAAGCTGATCACCCCTTCCTGTACTTTATCAAATATAATGACATAGTGCTTTTCGTAGGCCGTTATTCAATTCCATCTTAAATGTTAAATATTTTTTTAATGTTTTAATCAATATCACAATATGTAAAACAGTAAATATGTACTATCTTCTGTACCAAAAGTCAATATATCACCTTTAAATTGATATTGACAACAAATTCTTTCAATAAGATCCATGGTTCTTAAAAATATACACTTGTTAAATTTCATCCGTGTTTGTTTTGATTTTCCCTCTTTTTGTATGAATTTTGGATATATCAAATTACCCCAAGCTGAGAGCATTTTTGAAACGTAAGAATGACGGCTATACACCTAAAAAGTCAAACGTTTTTACAAGAGAATTAGTCAACGATTTTCTCGTTCAGGCACCCGATAACACATATTTGCTCATGAAGGTAGTGACGGTCTTAGGCATTACAGGAACATGCCGTTCTGATGAGTTATGCAAACTTACTTTGGACAACGTTAATTTCAAAAATTTCGATGACATTATTGTACTTACAATTCCAGATTCTAAAAATAGTATGTAGTACGTTTACAATTACTTCTCGTCTGGGTTCTGTATCTCATCTATAAATTCTCAAGAAATATATTAAGATCATGTAGGTAGATGTTACAATCAACCAGTCGGCAAGAATACCCTTTCTATGATTTCTAATAAGATTGCACAGTTTTTGAAATTAGAACATCCTGAAACATATACAGGCCATTCATTCCGAAGAACATCGGCAGCGGTACAGGCTAATACAGGAATTGATGTATTAGCAATCAAGAGACATGGTGGGTGGAAAACAGCCACAATTGCAGAAAGTCTTGTTACTGACAGTTTATCGCTTTTTTCCCTAGAGAGGTAAGTTACCTCACTTACCTCCCGTTGTCCGTAACAACTTCCACTTCTACGGTAAAATCCACTTACCTCCTTAAAAACAATGTACTAATAGTCTATCTACTATAGTGGGAGCAGATAAAAATATTATACCTACATCATTTTCTGAAACTGATATTTCTAATTGAGTGTACTCCTTATCTTTTCCGAAAAATTAAAATTGATCTATTCATGTATTTTTTTTCCTACTAGTCGAACTTTAAGATACGCAAAAATTTTAATTTGAAAGTAATCAAACGTTTTTTTTTTTGGTTATTTTGGTCCCAGATTCTCTACCACCGCAGCCTGAGTATAATTTTAAAGCTGATCACCCTTTCCTGTACTTTATCAAATATATTGAAATAGTGCTCTTCGTTGGTCGTTATACAACTCCAGCATAGATACTGTTAGTTCAGTTCATCTATATTTTTTATGTATTAGGTACCAGTTTAGTTTTAGAATAAATAATACAGTAAATGTATTGAAATTTATTTCAAAATGCTAAATACGAAGTGAAAATTTGTGTTTTTTTAAAATAAAAGCACTTTTATTGTGCCTCCTTAGATCAAATTTCATCATTAAATTTGTGAAATGACACAACGATATAATTGTAAATAAATGGTATTTCTTATAGCTGTCAAATTGAATTTGTCGGTTCCGATTATTTAAGAAATTTTTGATACACCGTATATTTAAAATATACAAAGTGTTTCCTTGGACGAAAATAAAGTGATTTAAGCCAACTTAAATTTACATACATGTCGCTCAAATGCACCGTATTAAAGAAAATTACGTTTAAAGTATTTGTTATATTTGGAAAATAATTATAAGAAAGTATTAATTTAAAATGTTATAACAGTTAGTACTATCGTTCTTATACCAACTGAAAACAAAAACGTCATGAAACACAACGCAGAAAAATATGACTACATAAAAGATATACAACGTACACTTGAAAATAACAAAAGAAAATTAATTTGTTCAAGCTGTAAATATTTACATACATATATTGAACCTTTCCTTCACACATTTATTCTTATGTACTTTTTTGCTACTAACCAAAATTTGGGATATCCTAAGTAATCACTATATTTTTTTTTAGTTCATCCTGTCTACCATTCTGCTCTACCAACACCTAAATATAGTTTTAAAGCTGATCACCCCTTCCTGTACTTTATCAAATATAATGAAATAGTGCTTTTTGTAGGCCGCTATGCAACTCCATCCTAAATTTCATTGACTTTTATATGAATACTTTTTATATCATAATATCCCTTCACAATAAGTAAAAAAGTAAATATTTATGTACTTCCAAATGTTGTTTTAAAATGTATAATAAGGACTCAGTTGCATTTAGTTCTTATTAGAAATGTGTCTTTCAGATCAAAATTCAGTATATACTTTACTTCTTAAAAATATATGCTTTTTAAATTTCAGTAGTATTTATTTTGATGTTCCCTCTTTTTAGTTTAGATAGAGACATTGTCATACTTTATTTAAAATGACATAAAAAGCAACAACCCTTTATAATCTATATTCACCTAATTCCTATACCTAAAGAACTCATTCTTCGAATGAGCCAGACATACGAAATTTTAATCGAAAAATTTAGAGAGGTTCAAGCTATAGCAAATAGAGAAACAGTTATAAAAAATATTTATTTTTTTCTTTCTGAGTAAATATATAGACATCTGCACCTTGTGGACGCTCTTGATTTGCAACGTTTTCATTCCGTTTTGTGAATGCGCAGCTAAAACATTGTAAAAACCTAGCGTCTGGACCCGGCTTAATGCTGCAACTTTTAATATGATGGTGTATCAGCACAGACAATATAGCTTATCGCCAACACATGAAAATAACCAAATAAAATAAATTTGTACAAGCTGTAAATATTTACATATATTGAACCTTTCCTTCACACATTCATTCTTATGTACTTTTCTGCTACTAATCAAAATTTGGGATATCCTAAGTAATCACTATATTTTTTTTAGTTCATGGTGTCCCATCTTCTCTACCACCACCACCTAAATATAGTTTTAAAGCTGATCACCCCTTCCTGTACTTTATCAAATATAATGGAATAGTGCTTTTTGTAGGCCGTTATGCTACTCCATCTTAAATTTTATTAGCTTTAATATGTGCATTTTTTATATGATAATGTATCTTCACAATAAGTAAAAAGTACTTGTGTACTTGCCAAATGTTGTTTTAAAATATATGTATAAGTACTCAGTTGCATTTAGTTCTTATTAGAAATATTGTGTCTTCCAAATCAAAATTCAGTATATACTTTTTATAATGATACAGACTACATATTCTCAAGGTTTTTAAAAATATATCCTTTTTAAATTTTAGTAGTATTTATTCTGACTTTCTCTCCTTTTATATGAACTAAGTTTAGTTAAAACCATTGTCATATTTTATTTAAAATGACATAAAAAGCAACAGACATAGCTAACAACCCTTAATATTCAGTTGCCCTAAAGAACTCATTCTTCGAATGCTATGCGTTTAGATTCTTGCATGACAAATTAAAATCTTATAACAAAATTGGTGGATAGTGATCGATACCTATATCATCTAGCTCGTGATTAATAAAATTATGAATAATATAATTTCGTATCACTATGAATACAAAGCATCGAGGCAAAACCCCAAGCTCGCTAAAGAAATAGGTTGCCTACTAACACTGACCTTGAGTTGTCCAATGGCATTACATAGGCGAGAATACGTCATCGGTATATCATTGTAATGATATAATAATATATAATGAACGTCATTGTAATCATTTTCATAATTTCTGCATGAGCAGATATTACATATTACATATCTGTTTTCGATGCTGGTATATGAATTTTGTTTAGAATTTCGAGAAGAAATGAAATATGTAATAATATACGGGGTGTTCCTTTAAGGAAAAATCATCTTTGTTTTGTCATGACTTTTTTACTGGTCCTGTATACTTAACTTTTCTTTATTGTAATAGATTTTAGGAAACCTTAAAACGTTTGTGTCTTATAACTTTTCGATTAGGTACTTATAATGGATTGGTATAGAAGAATGACACATCTTTAATTGTTGATAATTAATTATTTTTTTTATTTATTTTAAATTCTTGCTAAATACAAAAAATGTGTTTGCACACGTCCAGAAAAAGAAAAAGAATTCAATAAAAGTGTACTGTTAACAGAGATAACATTTACAATTAAAATAAAATACAAGAAAAAAAGACAAAATAGACCTTAAATCAATAATAAAAACCTAAAACGTGGATTGCTTTATAAAAGTAATATATAAGTTTTAAAAATACATGCAGGTTTCTAATTGAACTCGTGTATCCATTTTTTTTCGTAATCTAACTATAAGATACCTACTTAAAATTTAATTTAAAAATATTTTTTTTGTAGTTATTGCGGTCCCAGAATCTCTACCACCACCGCCTGATTATAAGTTTAAAGCTGATCACCCTTTCCTGTACTTTATCAAATATAATGAAATAGTGCTCTTCGTAGGCCGTTATTCAACTCCATCGTAGATATTATCTTACCTATATTTTTTTATATGTATATTACAATTTAGCTTCAGAATATGTAAAACAGTAAATATTGTATACATATTGAATTTTGGTATAAACATGCTAAATACCGGGATAAATTTTGTTTTTGCTAGAAATAAACTACAATTTATTGTGTACCCTTACCCTTCTTCCTTACCCTAAATAGGCCTAAACTAATACTAACAATAGGCCTAAATAGGCCTATTGTGAACCCTACTTTTCGTAACTTTATTCTGAAAAACGATAACCAGCTGTGGAAACAAATTATTATGATTTTTTAAGTAACAATATTTTATTTTTAATACGATAATAATATATCAATTTATAACAATGCTTATGTCAAATGTTCAAAATGACCTCCATTTGCTTCCAAACATAGAATAGCACTGTTTATCACTCCCTCTCTACAAACACATTCTACTGTTTCTTCATTTAATCTCCGACATTCTACTCTTATTCTGTTTTTAAGATAAATATCATTTAGGTAAGGTCAAAGAAAGAAATCTATAGGGGTGAGATCCGGAGGTCTAGTAGGCCATTTAACATCTTTATCGAATGTTCTTCATCTCTTGCCCTTCTTCCATCTGCCGCCAAATTTCGAAAATTTTTTCTTATGGAAGTTGGCCCCGCGGGAAACGATGTTGGCATCTATAAATACCTGGCAGCTTTAGCGTTCTTTCAGCCTTCTCCATAAATTAAAATCATATCTAGTTTTTCTTGGTTACTGTAAGTATTCATGTTATAATTATTAGTTATAGATATAATGAGTAGGTACAAAATGTCAATTATTTTGACAAACCGTTATTTAGAAACGAATTCAGTTGTTTCCGCAACTGGCTATCATTTTTCAGAATAAAGCTAATCAAAGTAGGGTTCATCTTTTTTGCTGTTTTTCTAGCAATATTTCTAATGAAACTATAGACTTCCTTATGTAGCTGAACGCAGAAAAAAAATATCTTCCAGAATTGATAAAAAAAAGCAATTTCGACACATGTTACCATGGAGACGATCTGATAATGTTATTTGATAAAGTTTGAGCGGCGATTTAAAAATATACAGGGATGGCCAGAAGTACGGAATAAAATTTTGAATGAGTCAATTTTTTTTTTAAACGCCGAAACACGTTAACTGGTTTTGATTTTTTCCCATCTTTCGGTTATATAATAATTAATTTTTCTTCATTCCCCTAACCCCCAGCTACCCCTACTTTTTTTTCAAATGGAAACATAAGGCATGAGGGGGCTCGTTGAAAAGCTTATAGAAAACTGAATCCAGCCATACCAAATAAACAAGTTTTATTTTTTCAATAGCAAGGTTTTTAAAGTTGTATAAAACACCTACTTAACAAGTGAAATAAAATTTAATTATCTTCATTGTTATCCTCCATGAATTTACACAGAATAAAATAAAGAATTTGTACCTATAACAGCTAACGCAAAAAAGATATATTTTTTATGTTGCGTTTTTTGGCACCACTTACTTGCCAGGCTTTCTGGTTAATTGTTCACTTTAGTTTTAAATTGGAGTTCGAAACTTTACTATTGTGTCAAAATCATGTTATTTACTAAATTGCAATGGTATTATCGGAAAGACAACGCATCGAAATCTTGATATGCTTGGATGTGAAGACAAAATAAGAAGTCAGGCTGAAGTGCGCGACTTATTTAATGCGAAATATCCCGAAAACCAAGTCTCGCAAGGGACAGTTAGTAAAATATTTCACAAATTTGAGGAACACGGTACAGTACAGACTTTGCCCAAAACTGAACGGACACGTGCTTTGAATGAAGAAATGAAATTAGATATTGCATTAGAACTTGTTGAAAATCCTCATACTTCAACTGTTTCATTGGCCCGCAATCACGATGCTTCTCGAACTGCAATTCGAATGTTTCTGAAACAAGAGAAATACCACTCCTATAAGGTATGTCTTGTCCAAGAGCTTTTGGAAGACGATTTTGATAGGCAATTACAATTTTGTGAGGAAATGATAAGACGGTGTGACGACAATAATGGTTTTCAACGAGACGTACTTTTTTCGGATGAAGCTACGTTTTATTTAAATGGAGTGGTTAACAGGCACAACTATCGCTTTTGGTCCCAGAAAAATCCACACTGAACATGCGAATCGCATACGCAGCATCCACAAAAAGTTAATGTATGGGCAGGTATCATCAACAACAGAATCTTGGGCCCATTCCTTTTTGAAGAAAATCTTACTGCCGCACGCTACCTGGATTTCCTAACATTTGACCTGATACCTGCTCTAGCTGTGATTTTCCCTCATGAAATTGATCCAGATATACCGAATGAAAGAATTTAGTTCCAACAAGATGGCGCTCCCCCCACATTTTGGTATTGATGCTCGAAGATACTTAGATGAAATGTTTATAAATAGCTGGATTGGTAGACGGGGTACAGTTGAATGGCCGCCAAGATCCCCCGACTTAACACCCCTGGATTATTTTCTTTGGGGATATTAATACAAAAGCGAGGCAAATACAAAACAGTTAATTAAAAAAGAAAGAAACCACATTTACATACCAGATTGAAAAATTTCGGTATTCTTCCACGATAAAAAGAATAGATGGGTCTCGCAAAATACGATCTGTTCGTTTCGACGACAATCTTCAAAGAGAACGAGCGTGTAGGCCGTCATGTCTTTTACAATTCCGGTACCGCACCATCTACGTTAGATACGGAACTATTTCCATAAGGGTAGTTCACCATGTTAGTGCGGGATAATTAGGAGTAATTATGGAGTAAACAGGATAATTAGGAGTAATTATGGAGTAAACATAGGTGTTATATTAAAAGTGACGTTATACAGTGTGAATAAAATAAATGAAACGAAATTAATAACAATTTCGTTACAATATTGAGTCTCGAGGTCAAAGAAAAGTCAACTTGAAAATATTAATTGAAAAGCCATATTTTTATGCCAGCAATTAATAGAGCGTCAAATTTTACTTCCCAGATGGAGTCAGACATTTTTTTAGTATGACCTTGCAGGTCGTTTATAGGTCAAACTGATTTTTCTTTGAATAACTCCGATTAACAAACATTTTTAGGATTTTGAATGACGGAAAACGCTATTTTTTATGCCAGCAATCGATTCAGGGCCAAATTTTACCTGGACCTCCGATTTTTACTTAAAACATACATAATGAAAATTAGAAAGAATATGAAAAAAAGTTTTGTCTTTATGGCCAACAATAATTATTATATTTGTATGCCCAATTCTCAATAAAATATTAACATTTTAGTTTAGGAAAGAAGTTATTTTTCACATTTATGAACATGAAATTTCTTCATTACAATATCAATATTTTACGTAAGTATTAACAAACCAAATTTGACTTAAATTGAGCAGTGTTTGATAGATGTAAAAGAAATTATACCTTTTATCAATTACAAATAAATCATGTATACCTATCCTTATAGGACAATTTACCCTATTTTGTGCGTTTTAAGTGATCTATCCCTTGCTTGCATTCCACTGAACGTCATCATTTAAATAATTGCATAAACGTCATCATTTGAATATTTTAAACCTACTACGACACAATTTTGAAAGACAGATACCTTTCGATCTCATACAGGTCAATAATATGCAACTGATAAGCTAACTTATCTCTATTGAAATATAAAAATTAACCAACCGGCATTTTTTTAAATAATTGCCTAAACGCACGCCCTTGGTTTTTGGACAAATGTTAATAAAATCCTTCTCGTAAAATCGTTTGAAGAATTAGCTTCTAAAATAGATTACATAGAAAACTTATAAGAAATATTTACTTACAAATCTTTCAAAACAAGTAGATATTTAGGCGAAGTTTGTGGTAAAATGCAAATCGAAATTTACACCAAAATACTTTCTCTTTATTTGTAAACACTACGTCTTCTTCCTCTTTTTTAATATATCCTATACTATTGTAATATGGGGAAATATTTACTCCTGACAGACAGAATTTAACAAAATTATTTAAAAAAAAAGTATTGTCCTTTAGTATCCGTTTATATTTTTATGATATAATAAATGCTTACCAGACTGGTATTCATGTAAATTCCATGGAACGTATGTCTCGACAGTATTTAGTCCAGCACTTCGCATTTTTCTGGATCGGTCCCTCCAGTTTGCCCTTGGTACCCGGAAATAGTGGAAAGCATATAGTAATGTTTTTCTCATTTAAGGTAAAATACGGTTGTTTATCCGATAAACCAGAAACTACACCGTCTCCAGTATAGTACTCGTAAAGCGTTGGCAGAGCTGCAGCCGCGAGAGCCATGTTTTTGCTAAAGGAAACGATTTGCAATATATTTAGTTGTATCACCAATGTAGGTACTGATATTTTCTAATATCTTTAAGTATATTTTCTACCAATCTAACCTGTTTATTTACTGATCATTTAAGATATTTACTGTGTATGTTTTAGTAGTCACTCAAAAGCAAAATTTATTCAGTAAAGAAGCGTGATACATATATTTTTTTTTATTTAGTACATACTTGAAAAAAATAAAGTTTCTCTTCCAAAAATCTGTAACCTCGCTATTGGTAGACCGATTTACATAAAATTTGGTACGCGAATGGGCAAAAGATTAATAAACGGGACGGTTCAGTTATATTCTTCCTATTTATTTAAATAGCGCTATCTACAAAGCCTTCATAAATAATCACAAGCCACGTGCCCGATGAGCTTAGGTAATTAACATTGCACGGCTGATACTGTCAACTAAAAATCCCTAAATCTTAATTAATCGTTTACAGTGAGCAATAGCAAACCGTTACATCTACGCTCGAGATAATGCGTTCGCTGATTGGTTGAATAAAATTACTGTTCCAACCAAATTACTAGTTATGCGGCGTTATAAAGGCTACATGCATTCATCAAGTCCAATCTGAACCGTCAGTCGTTCTTCCGTCTCCAAACCCAACAGGGTTTTGGAATTCCCATCGACGATATTTTACATTTTGACGGATATATCGGACATAGATTTTCTCCACTGTGAGTCTTGCTTTTCTAAAAAATGGTGACAGTTTACGCAATACAATATTAAAGCAAGATATTCTGAAATATTTATTGAACAAATTTTTGTTCCATCTTCAATCCGTTCCTTATATTAGGAGCGCTTCCGAGCAGTAATGCAAGGAAATACCTCGCTCCCAGTCATCGAAGCCACCCATAATATGGAGGCGGCAATTCTCTCCCTTGAGACTGACATTAAAAACGCCCTGACTCAGACTACGACGGAGACTATCGTCCCCCGACTGATGAACTCCCGGGGCACCCTCCCCAATGATATAAAAAACTTAAACACACACACTATACCCTCCTTACCTCTTTCCCTCCCGCGCTAGCCTAAGGGCCACCTTAGTAAAGCGCATCCCATACTGCATAGCCGCACTACCCTACCCAACCATACCACACATAAACACGACACCACCCCTGGGGATTTACACAGATGAGCCGGCGAAGCAAGAAGAGCGCCAGAAGAAAGGGCACTAACCAGCGAGGCCCAGACAGGACAAAAAGAGGTGCCACAAAGCGCCTACACCGGCTGCATTTGTGGTCGGGGTAGACGACGGATGGGGCCTACCTACGAAGGCTGTCCAGGCCTACACGCAATGAGGCAGGATAAAGAGGGATAATCTCCCTCGACCCCAAATCATTGAAGCCAACTTCTAGTCATAGAATAATGGCGTGCAAATTTTTCTTATTTCCATGCCTCTATTTTCATTTCTTTGGCTTGCACTCGTCTTTTTCATACACCTGAGTCACGAGACAGTAACCTTTACAATAAAGATATGTATGATAGTGTGAGCAGTATTTGATAAACATCAACCAAATAGTGTTTTTCATCTTCCAATTATAAATAAAAGCAAATTACATCTACTGAATCAATGAATACTATTTCACTGTAAAGATGTCCTCCTGAGCAGACAATAAGTAATACTCAACGCAGATATGATTTCACTATGCAATGTAGGTACCTCTAATCGCTTTTGACATGTCATGGAGGGCAATCTTAAGATCAATTTTTTGGAAACTTCAATTTACCTATACAATATGACATTTCAGTCTTTCGTAATTTAAATGTGTTTTTTGTTAGACAAAATGAAAAATAATAATATCACCAAAATTTCCTAAAGAACATTTTACTCTAAAAGAATCTCTCAAATGCTGTTTTCATTGACATAGTTTTGTCAAATGCAATACCCTACACTGAGAAATAAATAACAATTGATCTCACTTAAAATTTGATATGTAAAACAACGAGATAGGAATTTGGTTATAATCGCAATGTGAAGAGTTTGCCAAATAGAAAACATATTTATAATAAAAATAGCACTCACGATAACAATAATGCAATGAGTATCTGTTAATTAAATATTTTATTTACTGCTGTATCATAATCGTATATTCATATCTAAATTTGTTATTTGTCTTCGTATTGTAACTAAAATATCACTGTTAATGTGACGGTTTTCCAAAAATAGGCGAATCAGAAAACTTGATAGAATCCGGCGCAGTGAAGTGTTCAAATATCACGATATCGTTTTTTCCTTTAACTAAAAATGGTGCCGGTATATACAGAGACTGCTGTGGGCCCAAATAGAAATGTCTGCCAATCACAAAACCATTAACAATTACTATTCCTTTGTACCAATCTCTCATGTCTATAAAAGTGTCTTGAGGATCATCTTCGATGGTTAGAGTAGATTTGTACAATGCGGGAGTTCTTCCATCATCTGTTTTAAGCTGCCAACCCAATAAGTTAAGATTATCCTGTTTCTTGAACTCAAGCGGTATTAATTCCCAGTCAGTTATTTTGTTATCGTTAATGTACACAGGTTCAGTTAAACCTTTAAATTGGCGGAACTGACTCAATCCCCCGTAATTATTCCGGCCAAAGTTTTCTACAACTATATCTAATGTAGCTGCCTTAATTTCAGTGTCGGTGAGAGTTAAAGTGGAATCTTTCAGTTTCCAAAAACCAAAGCCTCCTATATCCTCTGACGATTTGGGAGCACTATTGATTAAATTTCCATTTATCAGAACTAACACTGTGTCTCTAACGTAGCCAGAAATTTTTAATACGGCGTTTCCAGGAATATCTATGTTGGATTTACGATAGACTATGTAACCGAAACTTTGCCCTGAGTTGTTGTTCATCGGTAGGAGCTCCATAGGAATTACGTCCTCACTTGTGAACGTTTCTTTGACATTTTTAATGACCGTTGAGAGATATAGTTCTTTCTCAACAGCAAGCGTCTCATAAGCTTTGGGTGGAGTGCTTTGTGGAGGATCTGGTATTTTAGTTTGAACTGGATTTCGTGCAGCTATGGCTTCCTTTACCACCGTGTATTTTGGAGAGTAATCACCATATTCTGTCAATGGAGCATCATAGTCGTAACTGCTAGTCGTGGGTTGCAACCCGGAATTATCGTCTCCGGAATGCAGACTATTGGCACCATTCAGAAAACCGAAATTTGTGCTACCTGCAACATTAATAGTATTTTAGATGCTGTACAATATCAGGTTATGTATAAGTGTTCTAAGTAATCCTTAGATTACTATTAATGATAAAAAATAACATTCTTAAACAAACTTAAGTTAAAAAGATTTATGAAGGTACCTACTTTATATTTTATATATTCGTTACTATAGTTGATCTACAAGTATATTCGGATAAGTGTTTTGTTATTTACATTATCTAAATTATCAATAAATGTATGCCCACTATAATTATTTATATAACTCTAGTTAAGTCCCTTGATATTGATATCTAACATTCGGAAAACAGTATTATCAATTTTTGCTATAAATAAAAGTTAAACAGGATGATTCAATTTTTTTATCAGCTCATCAGCAAAAACTAAACGGTAGATATTTGTGTTTGTGAGGTCAAAATTTGGAATAAACTGAAGGCCGCAGAAGAAAATAAATTTATATTTTATCAAATGGTAATACGCATAGAATACAGGGTGTTCCATCTAAGAGGGATTCTTCAGTAACTCTGCAACTGTAAAATTTATTAGAAAATGGTTTTAATAGAAGTTGGGTGCTACATTGTTTTTTGAATTGAACAGTCTGTATATTATTGCATTTTTGAATTCCTTGGTTAATATTAGGTGGAGTTTATTCTTTACTTTATTAAGTGCATGATGTTTAAAACTTACCGTGTTCGAGATATTCAGTTGTTTTAAAAAAAATCATAATTTCAACTCTCTAAATGAGGCTAAATGGCATCTAAACTGTAAGAGTTAGAAACCTGCAGTTTTCGCAGTTCGTTTTGGCATAAATTACTCTTAGTCCAGACGGTATCTGTTTCAAAAAGCCATATTTGGGTGAATCGTATATCCACGGAGATTTTTGGCTTTTTGGCTTTCAAATATCACTAGAAATGAAAATTTTTCTATGCGCATAAAAAAAACGTGGGCTTAACTTTTGGCGGCACAATATGTTAAAAAAATTGGAAAAATGTCATATTTTTCTTCCTATTTAATTATGTATCTTTTTAAGAGTTGATTTTAGGCGAAAATGGAAGAGTAAAAAAATGTTTGTAATTAAATTTTTTACAATACATGACTGGTTACAAATCGAATGAATCATGATTATTATGGTAAAAATCGAAAAAATCACAAAAATGGGGTTAAAAAACAATACTTTTTAGGGAATTTTTTTGGTGTATTTAAATTGGGTGTAGGACCTTTATACTTGGCTCAAGAAAACTTCATATTATGTAGAATCATCACACCTAATTTCATCAAAATCGGTTCGATAGATTTTGCATAATAATTTTGCAATCCAGATCAAAAAAAAATTGCAAATTTTCAAAATTTTACACAGCAAAAACCAACACACCCTGTATATGTACGTTTGTCAGGTTGACAATAAGTTTATTATTTATCCTTAATCTGTTAAAGATGACTTAAAAGCTTTTTTAAATTTACTGATATTTTTATATTTGAACTTATGATTATGTTACTTATTAATACTGTATGAGGCAATTTCTTTTCCAACGATTGCCATTTTTCTGATGCTTTCCTGAAGATGCCATAATAACTGAAACTAGATAAGTAAAAAAATAAAAATAAAAAAAAAATTATACTGAATAAACAATGACCATTTAACTTAAAGAAATGTGGATACTTATCTGAATGTGTCTATGTAGATATAAATTGAATAGAATCGCGCCAAACTACAGAAATTGATTCTATATATCAAAAAAAATAAGAAGAAACTGAAATGTTTTTATGCGATTTTCATTTGTTTTCAAGGTATAGCGTAAAAATTTAAAAAATTTAAAATAAGAGTATATCATGTTCCAAGTTCAAAAATAGAATATTTGTCAGTGTCATTTTATGTTGTAATAGTTTAACAGTTTGTACGATCGAAGTGGTGTTTGTTTACGGTTTTTGTGATGGGAATGCTAACGCTGCTGTTGAAGAATATCATCAGCGGTTTCCACATCACAAATGTCTTGATAAAAATGTATTTTTCAGAGTTTTTAACAAATTTCGCGAAACCGGAAAGCTTCCCAGTACTAGTATAACATCTGAACGAGCTCATCAAGTAGGTTTAGAAGAAGTAGAAAATATTATGGGTCTAGTAGAAGATGAAACAACTATCAGCTCACAAAAAAGAGTAATAAAAACCCTTCACGAGCAAGGCTTGTATTCGTACCATGTACAAAGAGTACAACATCTACAACCGAAAAATTATGCTAAGCGTATCGAGTTTTGTCAATAGATCAATAATAATCATCTTGTTATATCCCGCATACTTTTTACGAATGAAGCAACATTCACCCATGACGGAGTAACTAATACTCGGAACTCTCAAGTATGGTCAGACGAAAATCCTCACGAAATACTCAAAAGTAATTTTTAACATATAGATAAAACTGTTAAACTTTGTACAAATAAACGTACTTACCAACGAACATATACATATTTACAGATGAAGGATAATCAAGAATTTCTTCGAATCGCTCCTTGAAAGTCTCGGTGCTCACTGTGTGGTGATCTTCCAGCCAATGGTCAAACCAACCCGTCCAATATTCCATAGTCATAGTAGGTTTATTCGTCTGCAGCGTATTCAATTTGTCTAGTTGACTTTTAGGATTAGTATTAAAGTTAGCAGTCTGCAAAATGTCCGGTATACCCCCACGACCATTAACACCCGGTGGATCGGAAGTATATAAAAGTTCCACAATGCCGTTATCCAAATACATTTGTTTGAGCTGAAGGAGATAATCGGTGTCGTCATTTCCAGTATTGCCGTATTCATTTTCAATTTGAAAACCAATTATCGGACCACCTTTTTGGAATTGCAGAAGTGTTAAGATGGCAAAGAGGGCGTTGAAGTATCGTTTGACGATGGAGAGATAATTTTCGTCTTTAGAATTTCTTACGGAACTAGTATTTCTCAAAATCCAACTGGGCAGTCCGCCAAACTCCCATTCGGCACAAATGTATGGGCCAGGACGAACGAGCGCAAAGAGGTCTTCTTCTTGAGCGGTTTTCAGAAATTCTTCAAGGTGAAGAAAGTCTTCCATTTCTGATCCGCCGTTTCCAAAATCATAAACACCTAAAAAAATATGTACGCTTAACATAAATTTACATCCAAAAAGACTTGAACCTCACGATAACTTTCAGAATTGAAGCCTACCAAAAAAGTTTCAGATAAAAGTTGCACCGTATCAAGAAACTTTGGATTTGATCTTGATATTAAGTTTCAAGGTCAAAGAGAAGTCAACTTGAAAATATTGAAACAATACGTATTTATTCCATCAATTAATAGAGCTCCAAATTTTACTTCCCAATATGGAGTCAGAAACTTTTTCCTGTATGTCCGTGCAGGTCATTTGGAGGTGAAATTTTTAGGATTTTGAATGACAAACAACGCCAAATTTTATCTCGACATCTGGGATCAAAAAAAATTTCCAGGATGTCCTTGCAACTTCTTTGAAGGTCAAACTCATTTCACAACAAATAATAGATATAAATATTTTTATAAATTTAACACATTGTTAAGGTAATTTGTAATTTATAATCTAATTTGTTTTTAAACATCCTATAAATTTTATTTGAAACATTTTTGTCTAGTTATTCAAAAAGTAATGATTTTAACCTCCAAATATCTTGTAAGGACACACAATAAAAATTTTCTGACCCTGTATTTGGCGCTTTATTCATTGCTGGCATAAGAAATAGGACATTCAGTTCAATATTTTCAAGTCGACCTTGGATTTACCTTGAAACTTAAGATAAAGATCAAATCCTAGATCGCCTAGATTGATTTCTTCTACAACTGAAACTTTGTTGGTAGGACACAATCCTGCAAAGTAATCGGGGGACTTCGGGTCTTTTTGAATTACGGATAATTTTCGTTCATTTGTTCAAATTTAATTCATTTATTAAATTAATATGTTCGAAAGTGTAGCGATATATTGTTTATTGCGAAATGTTTTTGAGTTTAGAGAGATATTTTAAAATATTTTTAAAGGATAAACAAAAACCAATTCGAGAAGGTTTGGTACGATTGTTCAATTTTATATAATGTATCATATAATAATAGTTAATATTTTATATGCCAAGTTTTACTTAAAACATGTTATGAACAGGAGAAAGAACATGAACAATGTTTATGTCTTTACAACAAAACAATAAGTAAAGTTGTATGCCCTGTCCTTAAGACAATATTGGCAGTTTTGTTTAGAAAAATATTACTTTATAAAGATGAAGTTGCTTCGATTACAATATTTTTCATGTTTATATACATACCAAATTTAACTTGAATATAACAGTGTTTGGCAGATAGGGTTTCTCGAAGCGAGAATTCCCGGGAACTCTGGCCTTACTCGAGACGAGAAAAAAGTGTCGAGAAATCGAGAAATCGAGAAATTTAAAAATCAGGCGCGTCTTAAGTTCTTGATTAGAGTTCGTTTCGTTCATGCGTTCAATTCGTTTCCAAAGTTTTCAAGGCTTTAGTTTACTTTGATGATTCTTACTTTTTTAATGTACCTTGTTATAAGTCTGTGTAGAAATTTTATTATAAGCAGATACCTAATGTTGATGTTGATTCTGAAAATATTTAGTTCCTGTTCCTTTATTTAGTTGATTATTTTATTTTTGTTTTGCTAATGTGATTGTGATTATAAGTGATAAATTAATAAGAAGAACGATTCTGTATCTTTAAATTAAAGCTTGTTTTTTTTTAAGATTTCTTCGGTTAAATTCCTTATATACTGTTTGTTTACTTAAAAGACTGCATGATTAATGATTATTAATAATTATTGGAAGAAAGCTACGATTCAAAAACATTGAAATAAACATAAGTTTTCAAGAGGAAGATACTCAAAGTTTAATTTAGTTTTGTTAGTAGAAGTAGAAACATAAGTAATTAATAAAAATACTGAATAAATAATAAATGTTAATGATGATTGTTAAGTATAATAGCATGTTTATATTTCACATTGCAATACCAAAATTATGACTTTTTTAAGTTTTAGAAATTTCTCGAGAATTCGAGAATTCCCGGGAATTCCTAGTCGAGAATTCTCGAGTCCCGAGAAAAAAAGTAGGCCGAGAAATCAGAAACCCTATAATGGCAGATATGAAAAAAATGCTTTTTACCAATTACAAAAGAATCATGTATATGATTGGATCGCCTTATAAAATATCTACTATCAACTTTTAAAGGCAAGTATATAGCAAGTGTATACAGTGTGGAACAGCCAAATGGAATAAATTGAGTATCTCAATGTTCACGTAGGTCCAAAAATGTTTCCTTTCCAAAATATAGCGTAGAGGTGTATTGTTTACTTTTTTTAGAGGGCATGTTTTAGTATAAAGTTTAAGCTCTAAACTTAATCGCTTCAGCAGGGACGTAGTATCCAATTATTTTTAATAATAATGTGTACGCCACTGATATTAATTTTGTGAGTATATTTTGTAACTGGCGTTGATTACATAGCAAAAGATGTATGTGTATTTTTTCATTTCATTTTCCAGAACAGGACATCAAATGAAAATATACCAAAAAAAACATTTTGTATGGAGAATTGAACAAAGATAACAAAAAATATGCAGTGGCGTGTAAATTATTTTTTTCAATAATTGCCCACACGCACGCCTCTGGTGTGCACATGTTAATATAAATCACCCTCTAAAATATTTTAGAATACTTAGAAAACACACTGTATATACGTGATGAATAAAGTTTGGAACAAAATTCATAACTTTTATACTGAGTGATTTTAAGAAAAACGCCGAGACAGCTCAATTTTGTTCTCGGGAGGGTGGCCCAGCGAAGCTGGACGGCCAATAAATTTGTTTCTTCTTATGGAACGTCCTGTATATTTTTTCATATTCGGATAAAGATTTCTCTTACGAATACAATGATTCTTTCCATTTCAGTACGAATTTTCAGTTGTAAGGCTTCTAAATTGTTTGGTCGATTGAAGTATACCCTAGATATTAAATAACCCCATAGAAAAAATCCAGAGGAGTCAAGTCGGGGGAACGCGGGGGGCACTCAAGAGATCCTCTCCGCCCTAACCATCTTTCAGGAAATGTATCATCAAGATATTGCCGAATTTCTAAGCCAAAGTAAGGTAGAGCTCGATCTTGTTGAAACCAAATATTTTCATGAGGTATGTAGCTATCTCCAGCGTTGGGGAAAAGAACTGCTACAGCCGGCACCAACTCAAAACGCAGAAAATCTAAATGTCTAGCAGCACTGAGGTTTTCTTCAAAAAACTAAGGATCTATAAATCGCATTCATAAAAATCCCACCCATACACTTAACTTGCCTTTACGCTGACTGTGGAATTCTTGCGCCCAATGGGGATTATCATTTGATCAATATCTAAAATTATGGCGATGTACTGAGTCATTTAAACAGAATGTGGTCTCGTCAGAAAAAATTATGTTGCTTAGAAAGTTTGGATTTTCATCAAGCAACCGGCGGTCTGGGTTATTCTCATTTAATTCTGAATGAAGCGAGTTTACAACATATGATTGGCGCACATTGTTGTTTAGGGCTAGTTGACTTGTTAACTGATGGGAATTTTCCTCCATTTCCAGCAATACATTTAACTTGGATTCTTCAGCGATTTGAGGTCGACCTTGTCCTGTCCTATCTCTTGCACACCCAGTCTCCGTAAACTTGGCGACCGTTGATCGTGCAATTGGTGGTCTGTCAGCATGTGTTTGATTAAACAGCTCACATGCTTCCGCATGGGTTCGTAGTTTATCACCATATCCAACCATCATTAAGATCTCTATCCTTTCACGTTCAGTAAAATGTGCTAAGTTCAAAAAAATTCAGTGATAAATTTGCGAAATTTATTAAGGTTATAATAAAGTATTACTTTGTGAAAATGTCACGCTGCAACAGTGGTGTTTTTGTTTCTAAGCAACGACCAAAAACCGAAATTTAATCATTTTTATCAGTGACTTGGGTGCCAACAAAAAAAACCTAATTTTTATTGCTAAACCTGCAAACTTTTTTCGATTTTTTTTTCGTTAATTATTTACATTTGTTTCGTTTCCAAGTAATCTTTTATGAAAAATAAAAATAAATAAATATTTTTTTGAAATGAATGTCATTTTCTCGCAATATCTCGCTTGTTATTTGAGATAGACCCATCAAACCTTACATCACTGTATTGGTAAGAGCAAGCTTTATCCAAATATGAAAAAATATAGTGTTTCATAAGAAAAAACAAGTTATTGGCCGTCCAGCTTTTCTGGGTCATCCTGTATACAACTGAATCACCTTAAAAGATGCCCCTGCTGAGAACAAAATCGACCTGTCTCGGCGTTTTTTTTTAAAGTTATGTATTTTGTTCCAAACTTTATCATCATGCTGTATAAGAAATATTTAATTGCATATAGCTTTCAAAACAATTAGGTATTTTTTAGATAAAGTAAGATTGAGATAAACTGCAAATGAAAATTTAGATTAAAATGCTTTATCTTAATTTGTAAACACTACCTATTCTTCCTTTTTTTATCATGGGAAAATATTTATTCAAAAATTTTTATGTTATTATAAATGCTTACCAGACTGGTATTCATGTAAATTCCATGGAACGTATGTTTCGACAGTATTCAGACCAGCACTTCGCATTTTTCTCAATCGGTCCCTCCAGTTTGCCCTTGGTACCCGAAAATAGTGGAAAGCTCCACTATATATAGTAATGTTTTTATCATTTAAGGTAAAATACGGTTGTTTATCCGATAAACCAGAAACTACACCACCTCCAGTATAGTACTCGTAAAGCGTTGGAAGAGCTGCAGCCGCAAGAGCCATGTTTCTATCTCCAGGAAACGATTTACAATAAATTTGTGTCAACGATGTAGGTATTTATATTTTCTAATATCTTTAAGTGTGTTTTCTACCAATTTAACGAATTTATTTGCTGATCACTTAAGATATTTACTGTGTATGTTTTAGTAGCCACTCAAAAGTAACATTTAATCAGTAAAGAAAGGCGTGATACATATTTTTTCTTTATTTAGTACCTACATACTTGAAAAAAACGGATATTTCTCTGACAAAAATCTGTAACTTTATTATTATTAGGCCAATTTACATAAAATTTGGTACGTGAACGAGGAAAAGTTTACTAAAATTAATAAAAACATCATATATTGTTTATTTAAAAAAATATATTTAACATCTTGTGTTTGCAAATTTTATTTTTCTGTCATCGGCATGACGAACTTAATTTATCGAATCAAAACCCAATTTTCCACTATTATTTATTGTGAATTTCAGTTCTTCAAGCTTTAAGTCCCTGATTATCCATTTTAAGGTCTATTCATACACATCAGTCACGAGACAGTTCAGTTATACAGGGTGTTTCAGGATTAAGTCGACAAACTTTAAGGAGACATTCCTCATAAAAAAATAAGAAAAAAATCAAGTATAATTTGTTTTCCAGAGACGCTTCATTTTCGAAATATAGGGCTTTAAAGATTTTTTAAAAAATTCGAATTTTTTAAATAACATCTAAATGAAGAAGGCTATTTAAGCCAAATTTGGCATGACACATCTTCTTATAAGATACCATTTTTCTATAAAAGTAGAAATCCCGCAAGCAACCAGTGGCGGAGTTATGGGGACTCAGACTCATTAAATTATAAAAAAAAATTAGTACGGCCCTACTGAAAATAAAAAATGATGCTGTTTTTAGATAGAACAGTTTGTTATTGACAAAAAGTGTACATTAACTTTTTTCCTAACTCTTATAGTTTCATGGCAAAATTGATTTTTCGGATGGGTGCTTCTGGATTATGTCGATAAACTTTAGGAAGACGTTCCTCATAAAACCTAAAAAAATATAGTACCTATTAAAATTGGTCTCAGTCTCGAATATGTGTGAGTCAAATAAGCCTTTTTGTCTCCCCTTCCCTTGAATTTAACCAATAGTATTAAAATTATTTAAGAGATGCTTCGTTTTTGAGATATAGTGTGTTTTTTTTAGAAAAAAAAATAATGTTGATGAAAGCAATAGAAATATTTAAGTACCTAACATCTAATGTGACTATGTCGTAATGCGACAATGTAACGACCCTTGCAATACTCCTAAATTTTTTGAGGCGGTTTGTAGTCACTTCATTTACTTGTGTTGTGTACATTTAAATAAAATAAGATGGTAAACAATACATGAAAATTTATTTGTAAATTGAAACAACCAAAAAATTACCAATTAATATTATACCTAGACAAAGCGAAAAGTGAATCAAAAATGAAATGATTTAAAAAATATTTTGTTCAAAATGGGCGCCTCCAAACTGTAGACAAGCACGACATCTTCTAATTATGGAGGTAGTGGCCGATCGACATTTTATGGATTTGATGATTCATCCGCGTCTCTAATCAATAGTTTCTTGCATGATCGAAGTCAAAAAGTAATTTCTGACTCAAAGGTGTCAGACGCCTTACCAATAAATTTTGGCGTACCTCAAGGTTCCATACTTAACTCCTTATTATTTTCTATTTACATCTCAGACATCAATCAGGTTTTAAATATATGTAACATTCATCATTACGCTGATGATTCTCAAGTATACTTCAACTTTTTTATTGAAGGCTTACAGTTCGCTAACGAAGCAATCATCTAAATATAAATTCCTTACTAAATATTTCAGTTGCTCATAAATTAAAATTAGATCCTAAGAAATCTAATATTATCCTTTTTGGTCCCAGAATTAAAAGAAATTTAATAAAAGAATCTCTAGACATTAAAATAGCAAATGAGTATAAAAATTAGTAATGAATGTAAAAGCTTAGGTCTGTGATTTGATGAAAGTTTGAGGTTTTCCAAGCATATAAATTATTTATGTCAAGTATCTTATAGTATTTTAAAACAGATGTACCCTAAGCAAGACCTAATGAATTCGGAATTAAAAATAAACCTCTGTAATGCTTTAATAATCTCAAAAATCTCATACTGCGATACTGTCTACGGACCCGCACTTTTAAAGACTGATTCGACACGTTTACAGAGAATTCAGAATTGTTGCTTTAGATTCCTTTTGGTATAAAAAAATTTAATAGTTGTATTACTAACTTGATTCATAACTCTAATCATTTGAATCTTCATAAATTACACTTACTGTGTAATATTCATAAAGTCTTAAGTACTGAATCCTCGCCATATTTATTTAATAAACTACACAAACTTCGCAAAAATAATTCGAATTTTGATTCCCGTTATGCCCATTTGCTCGAAATTCCTCGCCACGCCACTGCTCTGTACACTAGGAGTTTCTCTTTATTGCACCTAAGGAATACAACAATTTGCCGGTCGAGTTTTTCATTAATTAACTTTAAAAAGAAATTAAAGAAATTATTGCTTGATGAACGTTAAACTTGATGATATTTGGCTCATTTCTTTAATATTATTTTTGTAATTATTCTCCAGTTTTTATTTTTTTAATTTAAATTATTTACTGGGTATAAAAATGTAACGGTTGTGGAGCTTCCTAAAAAATAACAGCCATTATGTCATTTTCATACACATTGAAGGGAAGTGATTTTTTTATAAATATTAACATATTTCTTCGAATCTGATATGAGAAACAATTAATGTCGAAAATTGCATTAGCACGTGTGGATAGAATGATGTCAAAGTGAGAACCAAATTCTCATCTTGACATCATTCTATTTTCGATATTAATTAATTGTTTCTATTATCAGATTTGAACAAATGTATCATTTTCTGAATGAAACACATGTTGATCTGAATAACATTTGTTATTAGTTATAAATATATTACTCAATATTTACATTGCACTTAAGACTTAAAATCATAAAAAAATAGACACACGTTGTCATATACATATAGGTACACAAGTAAATATTAATAAACAGTAACATATACAGGGTGATTTCACTTTAAATACAGAAACTGCAAGCCTAGATTTTTTTTCTGCGGGACTCGGTATTCGAGAGTGTTGAAGTTTACAAAAAAAATATTTTGTGCTGTATCTTCATAATGAATTGAATGAAAATTCTTGGTGTTTTTTAGTAGTAGCAGCCGTTTAGGAGATATTTGGGCTTGTTTTTACGTTTTATTGAATTTTCCTTATAAATTAATCCGTTTATTTGATGAAAACTTCCTGGTATTAACCAGTGAAGTGCTACTAAAGCGTCCGCCAACTTTTCCCAAGATACAATTACAAGATTCCCAAGATACAATTGTTAAAAACGAAATCCTTTTGCATCGATACATTTTTGACATATTCTAATCTATTAATAGAGGAACTTATCATGACATGATTTTTCCCTGAGGAGATTACAATTTTCCTCTATTCTTTGCCACAATTCGTTTCGTGTTCATAACCCCAACAAGGACTGCAGCTTCAGAAATAAATAAACAAAGCTAATTATAATACTGAAACGAGATCATCGTAAAACTTATTAACTGATAATACAGACAAAAGATTCAATTTTTGCTGATGGATTTTGCGACTAAATTTGCGCATTATGCATTTAACGTAATACCTGAATATAACATTATTTCTACAAAAAAACTGTCAGTGGCGTATTTTTTTAGGAAAACGGAGCACTTCACTTTAATGCCACGAGATTAATATTACATGAATACGCTGTAATAAATTTCATTTAAATCGTTAGGCGAAATATGAAGATATGACCGAAAATATAATTTTTTTTGGAAACTAGATCACCCTGTACCTCGAATACCACGTTCCCCAGGAAAAAAGTTTGTAGAGCAAACTCTACTTATTGCACTAATCTACTCCTGCAGTTTCTGTATTTAAATTGAAATCACCCTGTATATACATTAGAGTGGCACATTATTCTTTATTTTTCGAGATATTTTAAAAATTGTTTAATTTAGAAGACTTTTGTACGTGTAGGCACCGTTCAAGTGTGAATACGAAACCTTTTTATTTCCACACCCTTAAAATTTAGGAAACCATGATTCGTTCAAAATATTTAAAGAGATCAATTAAAGCGCAGCAAAGCCATTTATGTAATTATTGTCAGCGCTGTTCGATTTTAATTTTTCGATTTATTTCGATTTCGATCTTAGATAATTGCGATGTCAGTCTTTCACGACTGTCTGCTATTCAAGTATATATCATCTTAATCCAGTAAAATAACAAAAAATTGAAAAAATTGTTAAAGTCGCCAACAGAATAAAATTAATTAAAATACAGTTGCTTTTATTTACTTGTCTATCATTTATATTTTTAGATGATTGTCAACTGTTCCTTGTCAAGAACAGGTTCTTATACCTAATACCGGCCCATATTTATCTAATAACAGTTTTAACTTTAATAAAGTGAATACGTTTAATATTTTTCTAAGAAATATAAAAAATTGTTAATGCAGCTTCTCAAATTTTGGGGTAAAACTTCTAAAATATCTTAAAAAATAAAAAATACTGCGCTCATATCTTACACCTTATCGCTTACACTGTACAGGGTAATTAGTTAAATGATATTCCTGATTGACTTGTTATTTACTTATTATTATTATTTAAAAAAATAACAAGATAAATACAAAAGTGAAACAATGGTATGCAGCTTCTTAAGGCAGCCTCACGACAATATGATCAGGAAAATTTACTTTAAAATCGTAACAGAACAAATTGTGTGAAAATTCGACATTTAAATTATTAACAATAAGTAGATTTTCTCAAATCTTCAAACAATGTTATATGAAAGTTTGGTGCAATTTATTCTTGTGAGGATTTTAAGAACAATTATGGGAATTTTTCTAGCGATGTTTTCTGTGTATTTTATTATTCATTTTTTAATTCTATTTCATTTTTTTTCTATTTCTTTTTCTATTTATTATTTATGATCAAATAAAATCCCACTATTAACTTGAGGAATAAATTCTAATGCCATATATCATATCAGTTTCCATCAAATTTCAGTATCGTTTATTATTGTTATTAATTTATTCTGTCACACTGTATAGCTATAACAAAATTAAAAGAATATGGTATTTATAGGTATTAACGCTGTGCATACAGAATTACAATTAACCTTATCATTATAGCACATTTATTGTATAAGATAAACTTATTATTACGTCATTATTTTCTCTTATTCCTTTCTAAGGTATTAAACTAATTAAAGTTAATTTATTTGATGAAAATTTATGGGAATTTTTATAATTAACTTGAAGTGATAATACCTTTAAAAGGAACCAACGTAATAATATAGCACATTTACAGCTGAAACACCATGTCCGAATATCAGTTATACCTCTGCTTGTTATTTTACATTTTTCAGCGTCTATTTCTTATAAAATAGCTGATGCGGCAAATTTAGCTGATCCTGAATAATTTCTCTTCCTTGGATGTCTTTCCATAACGACAAATCCACTACTGGCAGATTTTCACAGGGAATAATTGAATTTCTGAAACAATATATCCAATAGTATATTAATTTTTCGATGTCCATGTGGTCCTTCTGGAGGATGATTGGCGTAGATGAATGAAATTTGAACTATTACATTATTTGATTACCTACCTGGCTGATATTCTCTCAAAACCCCTAGGCTGCATAGCTTTAATATTTTTTCCATTGTCACATAAGAGTCGGGAAATACTAGCTTTCCGTATTTCATTTAACTGCTCTAAGGGAAAACCAGTAACTGCACCGTTTTCAAACCAAAATCTGTCCCCAACTCTGGTTCTATAAAATTGTTCTGTGAGAATACAGAGGAAAGTTGGTCCGGATAGTGTTCCTGGGACATGGGCTTCCAGCGAACCCCCAACCGTCAAGTCTACATCATCGACGATTTCATAGAGATTGGCAAGCTTATCAATGTTCTGAAAAATGAAATACACGTTTTCTATAGTGATGAAGCTGTTTGAATTGTAATGCTTACTTCTTTCGTCATGACATCTAAAAGGTCTTGAAACCTTCTGGCTCTCGGCAATCCACAGAAAGCTCTATAATCATTATAAGAAGCCAAACCATGATCTCTATTTCTCTGAATATCGAAGGCTTTAAGGTCTGTACCAAATGGTTGACCAGCTCTAAACAGAAACTGAGTAATCTGGAAGAAAAGTAAACATATGCTTAAAAAAAAGTAATATGTCATACCTCTTTAGTTACCTCACTGTCATGAAATGGATCAGATGCCAGTTGAGGTTGAGTATTGAGACCCCTTGCTAATTCATCAAAGTTATCTCCTTCCTCCAAAATTTGGGGGCGATTGAACCAGTCGCTAAGTCGTAAACTTCCAAAATTGTCCCTCGGCTCAGTAACTAAGCTAAGGTTTGTTTTAGATTAAAGAATTGTATTGATTTGTTGGGAACACAATATATTTTTTTACTTACTCTAAATTCCCTGCTATCAAAGAATGGAAATATCTAAACGCAGCGGTGGCATGTTCATTTAGAACCGTTGGATTCACAGTTTCATCGTAATCGTTTACAAAATTTCTGGTCTGATACAGTATCTTATTTTTTAAAGAATTTTCCAATCCAATAAATATCGGAAGCCATTCGTAATAAGAAATTTGCTGATGTTGACCTATATTTATTTTTCTTGCTTCCTGGAAAATGGTTTCATCATCCCAATGCGGGTTCAACTTTTGGAGTACGTCTGCGATTCTGTTGTGCTCCCTTAGAAGGACAATTTGTAACAGTGTGAGTTGAGGATTTTGATTAATCCTAGCGTCACCTGAAAATAAGCGAATACATCAATATAATATATAATCAGGAAACAACAATGATTACTAAGTCATCTGCGTATAACAACATTAGAATGTCATTAAAATTGTCAACATTAAGGCCCATTGCACCATTGGATCTACAAAAATCCTCAATATCAGCAATGAAAAGTGAAAATAAAATTGGACTTAGAGATTCACCCTGCAAAACTCCTGTGACGTCAAACTCTTTGGAAAAGTTGTCACCAGATTTTACTCGGACACGAGCATTGTTATACAAGTTTCTCAATAACCTCATAAAAGTAGAGCTAATACCCCTATGAAACAACTTAGACCAAAGTAGAACGTGGTCAACAGAGTCAAACGCTCTTCTAAAGTCAATAAAAACAGCAAAGATTTTACGGCCTTCTAATCTTAATTGGAGATGTATGAGCGAAGTGGGAACATAGACATTGTCAATACAACTTCGATTTTTCTAAAATCGGACTGACACTCAGGTAGGGCGTACGGTAAATCACACCAAATCGTTAGTCGAGAAAGTAAAATACTAGTGAGAACTTTAGCAAGGCAATTAACCCATACAATACTGCGATAATTAGAAGGATTATCAGTAGGCCCTTTTTTATGAAGCATTGTTAGAATCGCACTTGACCAAGTTAAAGGTGTGTTGCCATCATCAAGAATTTGATTATATACAGTACATAGATATAACCGCCATCTGAGGTAAATTTTTAAGGAATTCATAGGATATTTCGTCTACACCAGGGGATTTGCCATTGTTTTGTACATCAAGAATCGGATCTTTAGTGTCAAAAAATAGTGTACTGTCAACTATCCTCTGAGGATAAACATCTTCAAAGAATTATTCCCGAACTGAAATAGGAAGAGATGTAAACTTAATATTGGTACGAAGTCTTCTTAGCGTCTTCCAGAACACATTCTGATCACTAGCAGCAGCCAAGCCAGAAACAACAGATCTGTCATACAAATATTTTTTATATTTGATCAGCTTGGAGTACTCCTTCTTAATATTCCTTCTTATATCATGAATATCCTCATCGATTGAAAAATAGATTTCAAATTTCATAAAAAAGGGGAGCTTTCATAATCAAATATTATGTGTATGTCAATTTTGGAAGTGATTAGAGAAAATTAATGAACTGATTTGTTTTATATATCTTACATGATGACCTTTGGTGACTATACTATGTCACAGCCATGAGTTTATCAATGGTGCAAGTGTTTTCAAGACCAAGAAGACATCAGAGATGAGACGAGATCTAGTCAAATGTCCATCTTACCATTTTCTTCGACTACAATGGAATACTTTGTCACGAATTTTCACTACCATATCGTCTTATTATCAAGGAGTAGGTACTACCTACAAGTTCTGCCCAATTTGCGTGAGGCAATCATGATAAAACGATAAGAACACGAAACAACTCGTAGATTTTGCACCACGACATCGCACTGGCGCATACAGCTTTCCTTATCCAAGAGTTCTTGGCGAAACACAACACCGTTATGATGCCGCAACCACCCTATTCTCCGGACATGACCCTTGTGACTTTTTCCTATATTCCAAACTCAAAAGGATACTGAAAGGACAACATTTTTCAATAATAGATTAACTGAACGCAAAATCGCAAACCATGCTCAAGACGCCACGTAAAGAGGAGTTCCACCAGTGTTTCTCGAACTGGAAACTACGTTGACATAAGCGAATAATATCACAGGGGGACTTTCAAGGGAATGGTATAAAAATTGACGATTAAATAAATATGAGGGTACGCATGCCTGGCGAGTGGCCCATTTTAAGTATTATGTCAAGAGCGCCAGCCTGACGACGGACTGCCTAGCTGTTGCAAGCGACAAGAAACAATGTGCAACGCGGGATATGGTTCCCGGAAGCGGACCACGGCAGATTGGCGCCAAGGACCAGATACTTATACCTGCGAGCGACTCCACACAAAGACTCTCCAGCGAACGCTCGCCCCGACAACACATCTTTTTCTGTACACTTGGTTTTCAATAAAAATATTCTTATTTACCGTTGAGAGAGAGTTTTATTTTGCTGCACACCGAAAGCAACCCTCAAATACTTTAAGAAAAACATAAATTTGATATAATACAGTATTATATTTATATAGTATATAGCATAAGATATCTACCTCCAAGATAACAGGCTTCTACTGGATTTTGTATTGTACACACTCCTGATGCATTTAAAGAACGTGGTGGCCACTGCTGCCCGCGTCTTGTATCCACACGAAGGCGACCACCTTGGAACTGTCTTACTTGTTGGTTCACTTGGTCGGTATTTCCATAAACAATTGATAGATCCAAATAGTGGTTTACAGCTGTTAACTAAAAATAGTTTATATAAAAACTAACGATAACATTGTTTGATTTAGTTTTTACATATTACAAAGTATGGTCCTTATTTTCACAAAATTATTTATTCGAATAAGGTGCTATTTAGTGTATTCAGACAACTGATATGTGTATTATTATTTTCGAAAATACAACTAGATATATCTTTTTGGTAAAATAATCCTAAACTGTACTTTATATCAACGAGATTACGCTGTAGAAAAATTCTCCATAAAATTATTAACTTTGCTTTTCTAGAGACATGCTCAGTTTAATTCTGTTCTATTAAAAGTTAGTACATTTCAGATATTATCTGTGTCAATACTGACACCTTATTAACAGGATGGCTACCGAGGTATCTGAGATACTTCGTATATGAATTATATGACTAATTTTAAGCAAAAATGATTCTATTCATTTTTCCCGAATTCCCAACAGTTCTTGAAATATTGGGATTTGAAGTTGCCAGATCGTATGGGTAGTTACTAAAGAGTAAATTACATTGTTGTATCTAGAGAGCTAGATAATTTAATAATTAGCAACTTGGTTGGGATTAGAAAAAATTGTTGATTGTCAGTTCGTTAATTGTCATCATTGACAGCTGGAATACGCGGACATGATTTTCGTGTATGAATATTTCAACGGTGGTACCACCGCCTCAGGAAATATCAACGACGATATCCAAACCGCGGCCGCCGTCTTCCAAACAAGCGAACGTTGAATGGAACCTTCACAATTATTCGATTAACAGGTCCGTTCCCTAAACCGACTTACAAAAGAGAAGTTATGCGAAGAAACAATGCTGAAGAAGTGCTTGAGTTTGTTGAAAATGACATTGGTACTAGTACATGAACAATTTCTGTACTTACTGGACAAAGTAGGATCGCTGATCAAGACACTGTGAGAAAGCGGACTGCATCCTTATCATTACCAACCAGTACAAGAACTTTTCCCCACGGATCTTCCCTAAAGAATTCGTCTTTTGTGAATTGTGGAGCAATCATCTGGATACTCTTTCAAGAACCATTTTCTATGATAAAACTACATTTACAAGAGATGGAGTCATAAATTTCGACGATCATGTGTGGGCAATCGAAAACCCTCATGTTATTAGAGAAACCTATTTTCAAAGATGTTTGGGCTGGAATAATTAATAATGAAGTTCGGACCACATTTCTTCAAGGACAATTTGAGCGGCGAGATATAGGGCTTTTTTGGAGAACCTCTACTACTTCAGGACATTCCTCTTCAAATCAGAAGGACGATGTTCTTTTTACATGATGGTGCTCTGTCCTATTATGGAAGAGGTGTCACTAATTTCCTCAATGAAACGTATCCAAATCGATGGACAGCTCTCTAGTCACAACAATGTAATTTATTCTTTATCAACTACCCATACCACCTGGCAACTTCTAACCCCAATATTTCAAGAACCGTTGGAGATTCAAGAATGGTAAATAGAGTCATTTTTGGTTAAACGTAGTCATAGAATTCATATACGAAGTATCTCGGATATCTCGGCGGCCATATCCTCTACTTAAACAGAAATCGACTTTCCGGTCCATAACCCCGTAACTTCACAACCTCATAACCCCATAACTAACAAATCATATCTGTACTATGGTTAAACGTTAACGTGGTTGAGGATATCTTAAAAACATATGCACTCAAACCCCAAAACCCCCATGACCTTACAATTCATAACCCCACGATTCCCTAACCACAACTTCATTACTTTGTACTTTGGTCCCAATCACCAAAGAACCGAGTGTTACAGTCGATCTAGTTGTTTTTTATAACATTAATTGGCAGGATCGTCGGTCCTAACATTACCCGATGTACAACACTAGGTTGTTGAGCGATCGGATTTCGTACATAATATAGCTCTCATAAGAGCTTTTGAAAAAAAAGGATAACAATAGATAACCCAAATAATTATATTACTAGACTGACTAGATCAAAATACCGGACATGTGAAATGACTAGATCAATATACAGGGTGGTCCGAATTTTATGCAGGAAACTTCAAGGGCAGATAGATCTCTTTAAAATAATAGCACTGGAACGGCCTCGTTTTAGAGATACAGGATGTTGAAGTTGTTAAAAAAATTAAATTTTTTGTTTATATCTCCGGAATCTATTAACCGATCTCAATAAAATTTGATATAGATAATGTATGACTGTAGGCCTTGCATTACCTAAAATATTAGCTCTAAAGGTTCAACCAGTGGTGTACAACTGGACAGGATCACCCCTTTTTTATAAGAAAAACCTACGCCACTATATTTTTTACAAGTTATTGTAACGGATTTATATTCTAATGCACAAAATACGTAAAATAGGTAACTTGAATTTTTTCCGTAAATTTCACCGTTCTCAAGTTATTCATACCAATACACCCTTGTGGCAGATACTTCTATCCATAATATTACAATAGTATTTATGTTTATGCTTAAAAGTAAGTGCAATTTGTAATCACTTCAACAAAATTCTTTACACTCGTCGCTTTCATCTTTTTGGATTAAAAAACGTCTCGGCAACTCGGGATGAGTAAATCGAAAATTTGAAAAGTTCTACATAAAGATGGTAGAAATCAGTACCATTTACAACCTGTGCAAAATTTACTTCCGGAAGATGCAGAGAGACACCTGAATTTTTGTCAGTGGTTGTTAAAGTCACAACATAATCCAGAATTCTTACTAAAAATAGTTTGGATCGATGAAGGTTCAATCCTCATAAAATTCGAACAAGATCTTTTCAAGACGAATTTTCTGTGAAAGTGTGGCTCGGAATAATTCGCAATAAAGTTTGTGGACCTTTCTTCTTGCTACCATCCAAATTCCCAATAATTTCTAAACTCTCTAGAAAACCATCTATTTGAATTATTATTCTTGTAATATTATGGTTTGAAATGTCTACCACAAGGGGACTGTATTGGTATGAATAACTTGAGAACGGCGAATCTTAGGGAAAAAATTCAAGTTACGTATTTAGTGCATTAGAATATAAATCTGTTACAATATGTTGTAAAAAATACAGTGGCGAAGGTTTTTTTTATAAAAAGAGGGCGACCCCTGTCCAGTTGTACACCACTGGTTGAACCTCTAGAGCTCGCATTTTAGGGAATGCAAGGCCTACTGTCCTACATTATCTGTACCAAATTTTATTAAGATCGGTTAATAGATTCCGGAGATATAAACCAAAAATTTTTTTTAACAACTTTAACACCCTGTATCTCTAAAACGAGGCCGTTCTAGACCTATGTTTATAAGGCAAACACCTATTATTTTAAAGAGATCTATCTGTCCTCGAAGTTTCCTGCATAAAATTGAGACCACCCTGTATAGGATGCATTTTGGGTTTCAGTACTAGGTTTTTCAAGCAGTCCTCAGCTATCTGATGTTTTACAATAATGCAGATTGACTATGATTTATTCCCTTGGTTATGGGGTTATAGGGGTTATAGCGTTCATGGGCTTGTTAGGTTAGGATATCATTGGGTTAAATGTTTGTAGGATTTGGTTAATTGGATTTAGCGTTGGAAGCTTGAGTCAAGGTTATATGGTTTAATTGTTCAGAATATCGTTTTTTTTTTGAGGTTATGGAAAATCCTGAGGTGATGGGGTTTAATGGACTTCGGATTCGGATTCAGCGACCCAAAAAAAGTATAATAAACATGGTCTGACCGAAAGTCGATTTATTATGTGGATGTGTTATTTATTGTTTAGGAGTTGTGCTGTATTGAAGTTTTTGTTTAAATTTTTTCTATATGCTGAATTAATAGTCTTTAATCCGAATATTGCAATCATGTTATTGCAAACACTACGCACTATAATAGCTGTAGAAAAATCAATGTTACAATTAGGTCTCCAGATTTTAATATGTGTAAATTATTTATATTATGTGTAATTATGAAATATCTCTCTCTCATGTGATATTCATTATGACACCACAGATTATATAGTTTCTAGGTATAGAGATTTTTTTAACACCTAACATAACACAACTTTGTTATGCGTTGTCTTGGTTTCTCATTTTAACATGTCAATGTAAATTACTACTTGAATTTATTTTGTTTTCTATAATTACGTGTTCCACCTATTAAATTGTACCTTTCGAAATAAAACTAGACTATAATAAAACTGTAATTCAACGTTGCCTTTGTTTTATAATTTTCTTGTACAAGTTATCAAGTCTATTTTCTCTTTGATTGCTTATTGTGATTCTATCTTAACAGCAAAAAATTAAATACGGGGTGTAATAGGAAAGTTGGAACAAATATCTCATTGTCGGGGCCTCTTATCAAAACAAACACAGAACTAAGTGAAGATGGAGTTTAACTAAAACAATTCCTGGACTACGTTCCTTCTAAGATTGGAAGTAAAACACAGTTTTTGATCAATTACCCAGGGATCTTGAAAGATATAGATATATGCAGTGGAGCATTAGGGGAAAATCACAATAACTTTAAGTTAATTAGTTAATAGATTCAAAATTTTCATAATTATGTAAATTATGCTAATTGCTTACGTAAATTGCTAATTTTTGAGAAATTACTGCAGAAAAATCTGTTAAGGTCGTAGAATTCATAATTGTTTTAGGACAAATCAATCCTTTTTCAAAAAATCAAATGAAACTATTTGATATCCCGATTTGATATTTCGTAAATAATTTCATTATTAAAAAAAATGTACTTCAGAAAATAATACATATTTGACATTTCAATAAAATATATTTCCATAAACTTAATTTCAATTAACCATTCTGGATGTATGCACTTACCTGTTCAGCAGGTTGTGATCCCCCTACACAATTACGATCACGATCTGTAATCGTTCTGACAAAACTCATGCATTTGGCATTAAATTGGGAATGAGCTGGATCGTCAGCGGGTAGTAAAATTGGAAAGCAATGCTCTGGTATGTTGCTGAACTCTAACAGCTGACCATCCGGCGTACAACATTTCGTTTGATGCGGCTCTAATAAACAAAACCACAAAAACAAAGATTTTCAATTTCTAGGTACATCTAACGATTATTAGCATTTTAAACTTTAAAAAAATATTGATTGATACCTAATAGTTAGCTTTTTAATTTAAAAAAAAAACGGATTTCTTAATTTTATAATAACAGACAATTAAATGGAGATACGCTATTTTTTGAGTTAACAACCTTGAAATGTGACGATACAATTAACATTTTAATATTAAAAGAAGCATAAAACAGTATAAAATAAATACATCTATACATACGTGCTTGAGTACTTCCTGCAATCATACTCATGTCGTGAGTGATAATTTGTCCATATTGCATAGCATTCAAAGTCCATATAGGATCTTCTACTTGAACATCAGGATAAATAACTAAGCTAACAGTACGCGCTCCTGGCAGTTGATTACCACTTCTAGCAGCGGTTGGGTTGCTTATACCTGGAAAATAAAATACATACTTGCAATGTCCTAAAAAAACAAGAACTTGAAAGGGAAAATTTTTATTTTTCATTTTAGGAAAATAAATAGCTATTATTCATCTTTAAAATAAGACCGCTGTATACAATTTTATGTTTACATCCATACTCTATATTTTGCACCTTACTACAGCTGTTATTCTTGGAAATTGGAAAAAATGTTGACTATAAAAGCTATGGCAATTTTTCTGAAGCCTAGAAATTTTGTATGAGATCAAAAAATAAACGTCGTAGGTACATTTTTAAAAATGCAGAAGACATTGGAAATGTCTCAAGACGGAATATTGCTAATTACTGATATTGCTGTAATTAAAATTGTGAAAATACAATATTCTGTTTAAAATTATACAAATAATTTATATGCAGACTTACTACTATTTACCAATCACAATCAGCAGGGCAAATTTTTTATATTCAGATGTTTCCAAAGCCTTCTAGCCTTTTAAACTGAAGCAAAAGCTTTATACACTTAGACTTTAAATTTTACAAAAAATATTCCAGAATCAGCAAAACTGGTTTTCTATTTCTATTAATTCTAAGTGTAAAGTATACCTTCTAGAGAAAATTTGTTGAAATTAGAATACTTATATAACTTATCTTTTAAACCTCTGTTACTTACCATCAGCGTAATTAGGAGGTAATAACCTGGTGTATGGAGTATTTGGAGTTCCAAGTACTGGATTCCTGAGATTATTACAGGAACCATCATAAGACCTGTACCTCGCTTGGGGACAAGCTGCTGGAGGTGTACCACATCCTAGTGTTGCGGGATCTTGCGTAGGCGTTGGTTGGGGTAACTGGGATTGTCCAAATCCATTTCCAACGCCGAATATGTTATTGCTTTGAATATTTAAAAACGTTATCAAAGAATTGACTTATACATGCAAAAGTAAATAATATATAAGACATTTCATCAATTGAACTATTTTTTTTGTTATTCTTCAAGGCAAAGAACGCATACTGTTTATTTTTTAACACATACAAAGTTCGTACCAAAGTAAGTTTAAAAATACAGACAGAAAATAATTCTGAAAACAGGAGTCTGTTAGACAAACTCGAAATAAATATTATAATAACCATAAACGTTACGTCAACATTACTAATCTTCAATTGATTCAGTGAGTTGTTTATGAAAATCGGTTTTGAACCGGTTTTAGTTGAACTCTACCTGGTATCTCAGACTTTCAGATAGTGGTTTTAAAGTTGTCGTGAAGCTAGAAGATAAGCCACAAGCAGGCAACAAGAACAAGCAGATAGTGAGCAAAAGCACACAAAAATCAGGCAGCAAATAAAGCAGATGGTGAAACAAGCATTGCAGTTAATTCAAAGAATATTAAAAGTTAATGTATAGAAAGAAGAAGGATTCAGGATTGTGCTGCTTCTAATACTGCAGAGCAACAACTAAAAATTATAGTAATAAATCCACAATCTAAGAGAATCTTTCCAGCACCCTAACTCTTGCAAATAAGTCCCCTTTTTTGAAACTCCGTTTAACAAAGACCAGAATATTCTGAATGTTAAAAGGTTACCTTTTTCACACCAAACACAAACACCATGGAATTCGACAAGGTATGGAGGATGTTTATTTGAACAGCAGATAGAAAACGACATTTATCAGCTGATGGCCATTTAATTATAGAGGAAGAAGAATCAAGCGAAATAATGACAATAATTATGAATTGAAATTGATGTGACTTAACTGGCGAGGGTATAATTTGGCACAACGGTACGCAATGAACCGAATATGCATACATTAATTTTCAGCTAATTATTGCATTTATGAAACTCAGGTGTCTAATATATTTTATTGGTATTTCAGATGGTGCTTATATAACTGCTGAGATGAGGCTTATGAAATAGTAATAATATGGCAATTATGTTAAATAAATATCTTTTTAATGCGTAGTGCGGTTATTTTACATGATACTTATGATCCTGCAATGGAGTCACATTTGATGGCAATTTGCTATTTAAATTTTCTACATCTTCGCAATTTTTGTTAATTAGTTACCTTTTCTATATATCTACCTCATCTCAAGTACATAATTTCAGTTAATTTTCATGTCGAAATAGATAATCTCATAAAGATGTTATTAACTCCTTATTTTTTTTCACAAAATTGTGAAATTTGAACTCTTTTCATTATCGATCACGTTGTAATACGTATTGACAATTAGTAAAATTTTCTTGTAAAATATTATACCCTTATTAATTGATGGTCTAGCTTCTAGCACTTGGTATATCATACAATGCGGTGATAATGTACGATAACGTTAAAAAATTTAACTGCCAATATCCGGAGAAATAAAAAATTAAAACAAATCAAAATATCCTTCTTAATGTACAAGATCTTGTAATCTGGGAGAAAATCATTTTAAATTTTTACGTAGGACTTACGAATTAATTGAAAACTGAAACTATTTCTAAAAATTTTTGTGGAAAGCAGAAAAATTTATAGTAATATCACATGAAACAAATATTTTTTTAATCTAAAAGTCTTAATAAATCATTTGCCTGTAGGTACGTAGTTTTGAAAGGTTTCAGAAAATTATCATGTTTATATCTTTTTCATGTAGACGGATGAGGTTGAAAAAATGCTAGGAGTGTTAATCAAAGGCAGGTATTGACTAAATTATAATATGTATACATTGTGTCCATTTAATGGCCCTTTTTTCTATAATAGCCTTATTTTTATTTCGAAACAATATTTCATTGTACGAACATCAATAGGTTGGAAAAGGCACAAAAGCATTTGGTATACAAACATTTATTTTTTAACAAAAAATAAAGTATGTTCGAATTGAAGTTATAATTTTATTCTATATAATAAATAAGAATTTTCTGGTTATTAAAAAGCTATGCTTTCAATATTCGACATCCACTACAACATCACTACTTTTTCATAAATCTTCATGGGGATAGTTAGCTAGATATTTATTATTTTAAATAAAAACAGTCAAAAATTAATAAAATTGTGTTAGTTTTAGAATCTTTCCTCACTGCTATTTTCTATAACAAGCAGAACCTTTTCCTAATCAACCGTTTGTTGGAATGTTCTTCAAATATTGTCGAAAAGCACATCAATATTGTGCAAAACCGTACTTCTCTTATCAACTTCACGTCACCTGTTACATGAGTGTTGTATAACAATGAAAAAGTAATACTAACGGTTGGTAGAAGGAAGCGCAAAAAAGAAATACGCCTAGGTATTGCATTCTGGAAAGAAGCCTAAATAGTTGAAGATAGGCAGTTGAAGTGAGAACAGTGTGCAGATAGGTAGTAAGACGATCGGCGGGCAGTGTGTCAAAGTAGTGAAAAATAAAAGGGTTAAAATGGTATTAGTTAGCAGGTAATATTCTTTAAGTACTTTGTTGTTAATTGTTCTATATAATCTTATGATTGTGATGGTTATAGATGTTTCATGACAATAATTCTTTGTAAGTTTAGCTTCCATTGCTTTATGCTCAAGGGCATATATTTTTCTAAGGTAAAATTGTTATAATTATTCTTAAAGATTGCTCATTATTTATTTCATGTTAAAATATACATATCTTATCGTAATTGCCAGACATTACAATAACGACTCATTTGTTTCACATCTAACTTGTTTTTGTCATGATAGCGTTGTTCGAAAAACCTAGATGTTTCATGATAATAATTCTGTATATGTTTAGCCTTCATTGTCTTACGCTCAGGGGCGTATATTTCTCTAAGATAAAATTGTTACAATTATTATTAACGATTGCTCATTATTTATTACATGTTGAAATATGTATATATTGTCGTGTCTGCTCAGATATTGCAAAACAACTTCTTTCACATTCACATTTAACTTGTTTTATCTTGATTACGTTGTTCTTTGATTTCTTGTGCTCACTTTATGTCATACGTACGTAAAAGCGTTGTTGAATTTACTAAAATTTTCACCCATGATTATTATTATTGTTATTATTGTTGTTGTTCTCCCGAAATCTCAACTTTAGCTGGATTGCCTCCCGTATGGGACTCCAGTACCTTCCCTACTATTATTGCTATTATTATTATTATTGTTGTTGTTGTTGTTGCTATTATTGTTACAAAAACCTCTTCAGTTTTACTTGGAAGTGTGTATGTCAGACTTGAGTGAGATGACATTTAGTGAGAAATTAAATAAGTCCAGTTTTATTTATCATTAGCAAAGATTCTTAATTTATGCCTTTGGTTAGCGGTTGTTTTGTATTTATATTTGGGTGGTAAGAGCTACGATCGTGGGTTTCTCTGCCATGCTCTTTCCCCGCAGGAGCTCTAGGTGAGCCTGGCACTCTCCTTTCATGTTAAATGGTTGTTGATATTTTTGTTGTTCTTTATATTTGTCACATGTTTAATTTGAATTGTATGTAAATAAAGGTTAGGTGTATTTACTCTGCTTTTGTTTTATATAATTAAACCATACATCCCCTCTACAAAGTTAGTAGCCAGCGCCTTCCGGTCAATAAAAAATAAATACACACAACGTAGGTATTCCTTATGACGATCACATTTTTGGCCACAATTACGTTTACTTATTTTTTGTCGAACCTAGGGTTGTTATACTACAATATCTATTAAACTCTATTAACTTAAAAACTAATAACAAACTTTCTTACCCTCCAAAAATGTCAAGGTTCGAGGGTTTGATAACTTCACTGGAATATGGGCGACTAGGGAAATAGGCGCTTCCATCAACTTGTGGTTGTAAAAATATATTGTACCCAGAATTGGTGCTGTCAACTGTCGATAAGATTATCTGAAGAAGAAATATACCCGAAGAGCATACTAATTTATTCATAGTAGATTAACTTCTTCCTGAAACATAAAAATTTTACTACTAAAAGTTGTCACTAACAATTAAGATACATACTATACAGAGTGTTTCTGAAATAAGTGCGTTCCCTGAAAAGGTTGATAGAGTTTAAAATGAGCAACTTTTATAAAGCAACGGGTGGTCTAAATGCTTCTGTTTTCGGGAAAATTAATTAAGAAAATTAACCATAAATGTAAACTGACCCTGTGCATCTTGTACACGTGCACGGACAGAATGCTACGGACTCGCTACATGCGTGAAGGGTTTCTCTAATTGGCTGACGTTTCACGTGACTTCTACAATCAAGCAAATCTGATGGTAGGTCAGTATATCTTGTGTTTTTTAATTGTGTGTTGCAATGTTATTGAATCAGACTTGTCTTTGTATGCGGTCGGTTACCGTAACAGACGATAACCTAACAATGGAACAGTGCAAAAGGATTCGTATACCGGGAATGTCCACCTGACATTTGAAGGTCGTGGACAGGAAAGGCCGCAACATGTTTTCGACAACGAAGAAAACATCATAAACCTCGTTGAGGAGGATCTGAGGCGCAGTACTCGCGACATTGTCCGAAAAGTGGGTGTATCTAACAGTACTACGGGAACAATGATTACACCCTATCATGTACCAAGGGTTCAGGTAATAAATAACAATGATTTTCAGCTCCCAGTGGTTTCAACATCAAATAGCACAAGATCCGGATTTTACAAGCAATGTGCTTTTTACGGATGAATGTTGTTTTACTAAATTTTCACAACATTCACTTTTGGTGTGATGCAAATCCTCACGTTGTACAGATATCTCGGTTCCAGCAACAGTTTTCAGTGAATGTCTGGTGTGGTGTTTTTGGTGACAGAATTTTGACCGTCGTCGTTTGGAAGCAAGTTTATTAGCACATGGAAACAACTTTCAACAATTTTTGTACAGCATATTGGTAAGTAATTCGTTTAATTTTTTGTTACTTTTAAACGAGATTTGAATAAATTTCAGCGTTTTCGAACACAAAATTTAAACCCTCAAAGCCGTCATCAACGCTTTCGCGCTCGGCAACTTCGATATCAAAGCTGGATGTCATACCAACGACGGCAATTTAAATCGTAATGTTTTAGACCATCAGTTTAATAAAAGTTGCTTATTTTCGTGCCCTCTATCACCCTTTTTAAGGAACGCACTTGTTTCAGAAACATCCTGTATATTTTTTTGAAACCAAAAAAATTCAAAACTTTTTTGATTTATGAGCAATAAAGAGAACATATTAATTATATTACTATTGTTAAGGATTTTGAAAATTGTGGTGAGAATATATTATAACTTATTTGTGAATTTTTCTAAAATAAACATTTCATTTTGTACATAAATTTGTTAGTAATTATCAAACAAATCTTATTCCTATGTATTTTGACACGCTGAACATGGATGGTTAAAAACGCTGTTTAAAATAAATATTTTCAAAACGTTACTGATGCCCATTAGATCGCTTTTTAGCCGTTTATTCAAATCCTAGGAGTCTTCAGCACCCATAGGATTTTCAGCAAATCTAACGACGGATTCGGATTCAGCGCATTAATATATTCCAAACATCAGTTAAAATATTTGTAGGTTATTGGATTGTAAATGACAAGGCAATATTAATTTTAATTTCTAAATCTTCAAAATCTATGCTATAAAATCTATGCTTCATCCCATAACGTGCATAATTGATTATATAAGCGGATCCAGATGGCCTGCCGGAAATATTTGTTCATTCTTGCAAAACATCGCTTCTAATACCTCTACTTAATTTTCAATAAGTCACTGTCTGAAGGTGTGTTTCCTAGCACCTGGAAAGGGGCTCGTGTCCATTTATAAAGGAGGATGTAAGAGTGATGTAACTAATTATCGCCCAATTTTATTATTATCGATACCTGCTAAGATATTTGAGGCTATTAATACCGAGGAACTTTTCTTTCAATATAAAAATCTTATTATAGAGAGGAGGAACATGGTTCTTTCCAAGGCAGGTCGGTTACCTACTACTAATCTTGTAATATGTACAAAAAATAATTGAAATTCTGGAAACCCAAAATCAGGTACACCATCCTACATTGTTCGTAAAGTTGGAGAATATCGGTATACATGGGAATCTATTAAGATGGATAAAATCCTATTTAAGGTGTCAATGTGAGTCAATCAATAATTCAACGTCAAATTTTGTTCACGTTACGTCTTGTATACCGCATTTGGGACCATTGCTCTTTTCTTTTTTATTAATGACATTGGCTTCTGTTTCCGCTACTATGAGTATGCACTTTATGCTGACGATCTGAAAATATTCTCAAGAATTTTATCTATTACTGGTTATCTGAATATTCAATCTGATCTCGACCGTTTCGCTAATGATTGTTTTAACAAATTGTTCTATAATATTAATAAATGTCAATTCATTAAATTCAACCGTCTAAAAAATAATATAGATTTTAATTATAAAATAAACAATACTCTGCTACAAAAAGTGGATTCCATTAGGGATCTGAATGTCATTTTTTATTCGAAAATGTCTTTCGAAATTCATGTTGAATATGTTGTGCGTAAGGCTTTGCGTAATCTTAAATTTCTTTTACGTGTAACTAAATCCTTTCGTGACCTCAGGTCCTTGATCTTACTATATAATTCCAGGGTCCGATCTCATCTTGAGTTTGCGACAATATCTTAGATATATCGAACGTTTAGAAAAAGTCCAACAAAAGTTTATCTATAACTTAAACTATCGATTTAATAGGCACTTGCTACCACTAAGCTATGAATCGAATTTACAGCACTATAGACTGTTAAAATCATCCTCTAGGAGACATATCGCCAGTTCTTTTTTGTATAAATTATTTTTCGGGAAAATTCACTGCAGCTACATTTTCAGCTCGCTATCATTTAATATTAAACAATATATTTCGCGCTCCTTAAATTTATTCTATCACTCTGCGTATGCCTCCAATGCTGCAAATAACTTCCCATTTAGTATGTTGCAAAAATCTTGTAATTTGTTTTTTAATCATATCGACATTTTCAGCCTCTCTTTCAACTCGGTTAGACACCAAGCTCTTGCTTGATATTCAATTGAATGTTTTTTTCTCCTCTTTTTTTCTTGTTGCGCTTTGTTTTTTGTTTGTTTTTCTTCCCTTTTGTTCTTTTACACTTAATCATATAATTATGTTGAAACTAGGTAATTACTTATTAATATTGTTTATTTATTGTATTATATGTATATTGTAATTTGTTATTCTTATTTAATTTTAGTTTTGTACACGCACTCTTATTATAATATTATGTATTATCTATAGTGCACCCTGTAATTTGTATTGTTTATCAATACGTTAGGTTGCCAAATCTGTAAAATAGATAAATTTACGTATTAACATAATTTCAAAATAGTTGTATTCAACTATATACAGTGTGTCCAATGATTGAGTCTAGAAAAGAGACAACTGTATTTGTAAATTTATGATAAAAGTCATTCTCTATAAAATTTATAGACATTTCCACATAAATCTACAAATAAAAAGGATTTCCCTCTTCGGGACAAAATCGCTGCACGCACTGTATATGCAATTATAAACTAACTTGATAATGTTGTTTAATTAACCACTTGAATGCGTAACTTTCCCGCTTCTTAACTGCTGCAGTCTCCACAATATATTTTCAACATGTACGAATGTTCTCAATAATTTCGATGCAATATACATATATGCAACTGGAAAAGTATTTAACTCTGGTGAAAGGCATATTGAGAATACGTCGATGCACCAGTTGCATGTGTATCTGAAGTATTTCAATATAGGCTAATCTTATTTATGTATAAAATGCCTTGCGTACACGGAAATTCCCTTGAAGAATATAAAGTTACTTTTACTTGTTGTGGCATAGATTTATTAAATATCTATATGCCCAGGAGTAAATTATTACTAAATAGAACGATTTGAACAAATGTATTACTGTAATACTCGTAAGTAATAAATAGTTGGCCTATATTTTACTATACTAGTGTGTATGTGTAAATTTATTGTGTCATTGTTTAATACCTCTGGGATTATTACATTAAGATAACTTTAATATTATACAAGTATTATGTCATATATTTTATATATTCATTAGTCAAATGCTGGGCAAAATTTCCATTACAGCAGTTTAGTTTGGATTTTTTTTAATGAATTAAACAATTTAAAAATTTTATAAAATATATCAAAAATAAAGTGTCACACTTTAATTTAATAATCGAATTTTTATTAAATGTGAATATAGATATAGATATCGTACTTTTTATAGAGGGGGCTTTATAGATGATAAAAATGTAAAAAGTTACAGCTAATTTAGGTTTATTTCTTTTATAAATGTAAAAGAGTAATGCTCTTTATATAATAAAATATGATCACATGATCTTAAATAAACGTATTTCTTAAATAAATAGGCCATTGATAAGAAATAAAAGTATTGATAAAATAATTATTTCAAAAAAGTCATTGTTACTTTAAATTCCATTTATAACAATTGTTATAATTTATTCTAAAATACTGAATGCAAAAATTTAATACTTTTGTACTTTTATGTTATAATAAAGAGTAAATGAAAAATTAAAACACAGATGCTAGAGTTCACAGATAAAATGAGATTTTTTACTTTTTGTTTAATATTAAATCGCATTTTTTTCTTTATATTTCTCATTTTTCTAATGGATACCTCTCACTTTTTATATTAAATTACTTAGTATATATATATATATANAAAACCATTGTCCATATATATATATATAATCAAATTCCCTTTTACCCTTAGGTGTCGGGATTACAAATAATTTCATATAATTAATTTCCTAACTATTTATATACAAATTTTCTCCATTGCTTTTTGTCTCTTGCTATTAGCTTTGCTTCTTGCCATGACTTGCCTCTATTTTCTAATGCTTAAATTGCTTAGTATAAAATTAAAATACATTTTTTTGTAAATTATTATTTCAAAAAATGTTAATTATTTAATATTACGAGATGAATTAATCTAAAAGAAAAATATCAAAATGTACAGTCGCTATTATTGCTATTATTTTTTATTGATTCAAAGATGAGAATAATATAAGTTACCATACTCACCTATAGCAAAATATTTTATAGATCAAAGATTAAAATACTAACATTATCTACCTGCCTAACGTTCAAAATTTTTTTTATTATAAACGCACTTTCATCAAAAATACCTTTTAATATAAATTAAAACAGTCAACTTTTTCGCATAAAACTAAGACTTATTCGTTTTCAAATAAATATTTTTCCCATAAAAATAATATTCATAAATTTATTTAAAAAGATTTAGAAAACAGTTGAGATTTTAGTTGTTATTAAAAAAAAAATTAGTTTTCCAAATTTTCCGATGGAAATTATATTATTATGTTGGTCGTAATTGTATACAGGGTGTCTGGTAAGTATATGGCATACTCTCAGGAGTGTATAAGGGAGGTCAAAATAACCCTAATTTGTCATAAACACAAAATTCCTAAAGTGTCCCTTAACGGAGATACAGAGCCCCAAAGGGGTACCTAGCGATTTACCTTTTCGGTTCTAATTTTTGAACCGACTTATATAATTTAATGAAATTTTAATATTTTATGTAGCCCATAAAGGCTCATAAAGCCATATTACGGTAGATATTTTACACCGTTGAGGAAGTCAGGAACGGACTTGCCACCTCACTCGTTGGGCCAAAGTTTTGACAGGTGTCATTTTATAAATTTGAAAACTGAATTTTTATATACTTTGGTTATTCCTCTTTAAAAAAGATACTACAGATAAAAAAAGACCAAAGCAATGACTAACGGTACCAAATTAAATGTACTGCTCGAGTTTGAAGAGAACCTACATAGTTCAAGTCGAAAAGCAACTTTAGCATTGAATATTTCCCATTCTTCGATTATTCGCGTATTAAAAGAAAACAAAATGCACCCCTATAAACAGGAGCTTAATGAGGGCGACTTTAATAGAAGAACTTATTTTTGTGATCAAATAAAGCAAAGGTTATATAAAAATGTTATCCAACTAGAAAATGTTTTCTTCTTAATGAGTCCACTTTCATTCTTCACGGCCATGTTAATAGTCAAAACTGTCGCTACTGGGTTAATGAAAATCATCACTGGAGAGAATTACATATGCAAAATCCTGAAACGGTTAATATTTGGTCGGGAATAATTGGAGACCATGTCATTATAGCAATTTGAATGGAGAATTATTTACTTTTGCTACAAAATAATGTCGTGCCAACTTTAGCAAACTTATATCCTGCTCAAGTAAACCCACAAGTTACAGTCGTAGTGATATGGTTCCAGTATGATGGAGCACCACCACACTGCCGAATCAATGTCCGGTAACACCTCGACCCAACATTTCTGTATCGGTAGATAGGGAGGCGAGAATCTCTAGGATGGCCAGCACGTTCTCCTGATCTTACACCCTTAGATTTCTCTTCTAACGTCTCTGGAATAACTGGATGGGGAAAGGAAGGCGTGCCAAATAATGACTCAAATCGAACTCTTTCTACCTTGCGATTGCATTAAACAGCACAATATTTCATCAAATCTATTGCAGATTTTTTTATGTAATTATTTTTTTAGGGTACCTGATTTCAAACAAAGCGTGGAACAAAGTAAACAGAATATTCACATGGTTATGATATTAATTTCCTGTAACAATTGTGATGAATTTCCCATTGTCATACGATTAAATCATTAAAAATGAAAGTTTATTTAATTTTAATAATGCAGAGGGTAACAACATTTAAATATATCGTCATCTTTTTCCTCCACGCTTGGCGCGTAACACCACTTCATTAATGATAGATGTATTACTCAATAAAGCAATGAACTGTTAATTATATGGATTTACGTATTAAAAACACAGTAAAATTAAATAAATAAATATATGTATAATGTGTGTATCATCCTGTAGCTAAAGTACTCAGGGCATATTTAATTATGAATAAAAAACAATGTTCAACATTTAGTTAGTTTTTAGAATTCGAGTTACAATGTTTTAAAAAACAAGGTATGTAAAAGGTATCTGGTATATTATTTGACTTTATTTGATAAGGTTCTTTTAAAAGAAAGTTTAGAATTTGTTTAAATTAACACGATATTTTTACTAATTATGTTTGTTTTCTAAAATGAAATTTAGTAGAGCAAATAAAAACAATTCACATTAATTTAGTCATAATCAATACTTTTGACACTGTTGTTACAACATGTAAGAGTTCTATGTTGTCTATATACAGATTCAGAACTTTCGACGAACTAACACAAACACACCATAACATAAATGTTACACCATAACACAAATGTTGTCTTGCTGCACCATTAATTAATATGATACCCATCAACTCCTAGTTTGATATAGACGTTAACCATTTTTGACACTTGAACAACTAATGTAGATACTATCGCAACAATAATACTAAAATCGGATATCAGTATTCGGAATTGCCTGAGGCCACGTGGGCAACTTACGTTAGAGACTACAGTAGCCCAGCGATGTAAAGGTTGAAAATACTACAACTTCAATAATTTTTTTCTCGGAAACTATAAGGATTTTACACAATTTTTTTACGATAATGACTCCATTTTTCATAGCGCATCTATTGTGAATCACTCTGTATGACTTTGTTCTATTCCATTCTGTACCTCATGAAACAATCCTAAATAAACAGTGGAAACACACAGATCTTTCTGTAGCATTTGTTTACGTGTTAATGTTTGTCTAGAGTGATGTTAGAACAAGATATTTCTTTGAATAAGTAGGTACTTAAGTGCTTTTATATTAATTATGTCTATACGTATCATTTTTAGCTTTTATTTTAGGTAATTATTTATTACCAGTTATTTGCTAGATTGTTGCGTTGGGGCATGTAACCGTTAGAATGTTTATCACAATCAACGGTTTCGAGTATTATCTTTGAGGTTAGATATCTTATACATACCTATATTTCTGGTATCGAAGAACATTATTTGACTTCATTTGATACGAAAAAATATATATCGAATTTGAATTAGCTTGACATTACCTTTACAACAGAGGAAAAATACGTGTAAATAATATAGAATACCAGTACCTATAAAAGTATGTTTTTTTAAAACGCCCAGTAATTATAGTTAAGTGCTGGTTGTTGTTAACTATAGTAGTTTCTTAGCAGGAACGCTTTCATTTGTTGTAGTATAATCGTCTTCTGTCGTGTTTATGAAATAGGAAATGTTAGTTACCGAAAGTTTTTTATTTTTTTCTAAAATAGGGTTCCAAAGTTCTGCTGCGTTTATAACTCATTAAAATAAGCCAAATAGTTCCTATTAACATGTGCCCTAAAACGCACCCTTAGGATGTTATATGCCCTTAAAAGGGCTCAAACAAAACTATTTTTTTTCACTTTTACCCCCTTCGCCAACCTAAATGGGACGCATATGATTTACATGTCGAAAAACGGAGTAGCCCATGTTATTTAACGTAAAAAGTTATGTAAGACCCATACATTTTTTTCTATTTATTTGCGACCGTTTTGTCAATAACAGAAAAAAACCAGTTTTGTTTGAGGCCTTTTAAGGGCATATAACTTCCTAAGGGTGCGTTTTAGGGCACATGTTAAAAGAAACTTTTTGACTTAATTTAATGAATCATAAACGCAGCAGAAGTTTGGAACCCTATTTTAGAAACACCCTGTATATTGAATCAAAGTGAAGATCCATCGTCTGAACATGCAGATTTAAAACTATGCGCCACTACGTCATTCGACATTTTCATCGTATCATGTGAACGAGCAGTCAGGCGACGGACCTACTTATTTTCAAAATTACGACCAACTAACACACACTGGGGAAAATACAGAATTCAAGGTTCAAAAATCGTTACAGACTTCTATTTTGATTGGTATAAACTGATTTTTTAAATTTTCCTAAAACTACTTAGTGATTTTTTCTTTATATCTTGGGTATTTTGCTAATGAAAAAATTTTGAAATTAGTGAACCAAGTCCTTTCGTCAAAAGAAACAGTCAAAGGTTATTTTTATAAAAATAGTTTAGCCTAACCAAAAAATATTACACTGAAAAAATGAGACAAATACAAAATATAATCCAAAAAACACATCACTTCATATCGATCTAGCGCACCGTTTCTTTGTTTCAAACAGTCAAATTTAAAAAAATAAAGGGTCGCGTTTTTGACCTTAAACACATTATAATCACGATTAAAATGGAAAAATTTTTTTTAAGTTTTCTCACTTTTTAACCGCAAATAACGTTTAAATTTATAAAAAAAAAATATTTTTTTCATAGAAGAAAAAGCTTAGTTTTGAAAAAATCTGTTTTTTAAGTGATTACAGACTGCACAAAAATTAATTAATTAATAATTTGTCTCAAAAAACGGTATGAATCTGGGTCGAAATCTGGTTTGGTCATCGCAAACTTTAATTTTAATTTAATTAAAAGTTGATGAACAGAAACAAAGGACGAAATCGTGCTGAAAACAATTGGATTTTATTTTCTTCAATGTCCGGAAGGTTTTTCAAAAAAACAAAAAGAAATTTTCGAATTTTTTTTTTTTTTTTCATCAATTTAGACGTTATTTGCGGTAAAAGTGTGAGAAAACCTTAAAATTTTTTTCCATTTTAATCATGATTATGAAGTGTTTAAGCTCAAAAAACATGACCTTTTAATTTTTTTCAAAAGTTTGACTGTTTGAAACAATGAAACGGTTCCCTAGATCGAGATGAAACTTCACAGGATTTTTCTGGGTATATCGAACTGTAAAAGTTATGCTTAATATTAGTCATTTCGTGAATATTTCTAATTTAGCCGTCAATTTTCTAAAAAACCATAAATTACCATTTTTTCCCTGTTTTTAAATTCGTGTAAAAGATGAAAAAAAATTTTTTCTAAAAAGTTGCATCAGCATGTCATAGGAAGTTATTCCAGTTTTCGAAAATGCCCTTCAATTCTCTGTACGACCACTTGTCTCGAAGATACCGATGATTGAAGACAAAGGGATCCTTTTCTATTAAAAGTCCAATATTTCGATGAAAAATGGTCGTATCGAAATTAAAAAAAAAAAAAGGAAATTGAAGCAGAATAAACAAACTATCTGATCCATGCAGTGGCTTAGCTGAAAAAAATTTTTCCAAGTCCGTGGACTCAGAAAAAAAAGGAAAATTTGCAAAAATTTTTTGTCGCGCTTTTTCTTAGAATTGTATGATAACTGTAGCTCCTAAAATATTTCGACCAAAAGATCTAAAAACTAGAATCTTAGAGCTTCAAAATGTTTTTTTTTACTTCCCGATACGACCATTTTTCACCTAAATACAGTCTGTCAAAAATCACGGAAAAATTTCGAAAATTCTTCTGACCCTTTAATGTTCAAAATTCTTTTCTTTATTTAATTTATAATTATTTGATTAGTCACTAAAAACTAACGTGTAAAACATCTTCAAAACTGCAACTGTTCGCCCAAAATATATTTTTAAGCCAATTATATTACACGTAAGTTTAAAACAATTATAATGACTTGCAACATAATACATACATATTATTAAACCCGTAGGTATGTGGTTTACATAAACCATTCGTATAGAACAATTAATTCAACTATGCAGGTCCATGAAATCGTTATTAATTACTAGTATTACTTGGTTGTTGACTATCCAATGTTACATACTTATCTCGCAAGAAATCTCATTTAACTAGGCACCAGCTTGTTTGGTATTTAAACTCCTACCTTGTGGTAACCGAATCTAATAATTCGGTTTTTTTTTTGGTAAAATTTCTAGGTGAATAACAGTACTAAAGTATTAACTTTCTTAAATTGATCTGTTAACCTAAGGCGATATATTTAATGGTTTTACTTTAATTATGTAACTTCCTTTAAGGTGTTATTATTTGCAAATACACGTTCCAATTGTTTTAACTGGATCAAAAATAATAACTGTTTTTATTACATAAACCCTTACCCAAAATTTAGGACAAATATCATTATTTATGTAGCAATACATAACTTGTTCATAATTTTTTTAATTAAAATTGTATAATAGCATGTTGATTTTAATTTTCCAATGGACTGATATTTATTCTACACATCGTTCTGAAATAATGAAGATAAGTACTATCATTCGACAGATATTCACATTTAAAGGAGGCCTAAAGAAGACGATAAAATAAGGGTTCTTCATTTCAACTCCTAAGTACAAGGTGCTAAAAAGAATATCGTCTTAAAACGTCATTCTACTTTGAAAAGGTGTTAAACATTTTTTGGTAGAACCTAGGAAGATGGCTTCTTTGAGCTACCATATAAATGCTTAATCAAACCAAAAATATGAAGAATAGCTGAAGAGTACCCTTCCCAAAAATCTGCGCATCTTTCGGAATACGTTGTAGAAGTTACAGTACTAAAAAAATAACTTTTTTTAGGATTAACATCCGCGTAGAAATTTATGTCTCTTCAGAAAATTTTACGATTTTATGAAAATAATTTGCTTGGACTTTTAATGATTTCGCACAAAATAATGTTATACTTTTTTGTGAATGGACTGCTTTAGAATTATTCTTGATTAATTGTTTGGTTACCATTAAGAATCAAAGTTCGAATTTAAAATTGTAATTGAAGATACAAAATTAGGGAAAGGTTGAATCTTTTCATCAAACAATCTTTGAAATATTTATTTGTTTCTCTTATAAAAGTGGGTAAAATAAAATCCTGACTTCAAGGAGATAGTCGTGAAATTCAAGTGGACGCCTAATCTACTTTATTTTTATTTATTTAGCACAGACTTATAATAGTATATTAAACAACAAGGTTTGAAAACGACTCTTTGCACACGAGCGAGACATATTGGTGGACCGAGCCGAAGGCGAGGTGCACAAGTCGAGTGAGTGTGCAAAGAGGTTTTCAAACGAGTTTTTTTACGATACTTTTTATACGACTGCAAACAGAGACCACAAAAATCAAATTTTAATTTAAATCGTTTTTATTACTAAAATTGCCAACGCATTAACAACATAAATTAAATACAACTTTTAATTTGACTCGTTTTTATTAAGAAAATTGCTAACGCATTAACAAAAGAAACTAATATTTAATATTTATGGTAACATTTGAACATTCCTTCAAGGTTACGCTGGGAAAAGCAGTATTATTGTGCACCTTGTTTTCGGTAATAGAGAATATTTTTGGTGTCGTGTTTTTAGTGCAGTTTTTCAGCGTGCGGTCGTTGTTTTCTTGTTGTATTCCAGTAGACGATCGTTGTTCTGGTTCTGTGGCAGCAGAAGACACTGAAGACTCTATCTTTTTCGAAACTTCCATTTTATTTCTCAAACAGTCATCAACGTAGCCTTCGGCAACTGTACTGGATTTCCACCCTCCATGGCGTTTGAGGGCAAGCAGATTTGAGCCAGAATTGACTAAAATTGTGGCCGATGAACGCCGAAAACAATGTCCCGTGTAACTTTCTGGATTCTCTAGCATCAAAAACTTGGCGATTTCCCTAGCCATGTTTCCAATTTTGTTGATGCCAACGTTTTGGCTTGAACATTTTCCGTTTTGATAGTTTAAAAAAAACCTGCCTGTCTTCAGATTAGGAGGACGAAGAGCACAGTACTTTTTTAAGATAGTGTAAAGGTTTCCTGTAATTGTAAAACACCTTGGTACCTTTGTTTTTGTATTCTTCAGTTTAATCAGCATAGCACTGCCGAAATCTTTGGTGTCTTCTATTTTGAGATAACATAATTCCTCCCTTCGACATGCCCCAGATAGTCCAACTGCCACCACCGCCTTGATAAGTAAATATTTGTCGTCTGATGCTTTCGTCAAAAACCGGCAAAAATCATCTTCTGTGAGGATTTGGGACTTCTTTGGGACGTAGTTTTCGGATTTTCGTTTGATTAGCGCTTGCAACTTTTTATAGCTTCCAAGATCTATGTTGTGATTGGCACTTAACGTTGACTTGAGCATCGAAAAAATCGTCCACAACGTCGAAGATTTATATTTCTTAGATAGTTCTTCAAAATACACCATTACTGCGTTTTCTGAGAAAGTTTGGACATTTTTGGCTAGTCGCCAGTCCATAAATCGGCTTAACTCAGCTTCATACCTGCTTCTGGATTTTGTGGGCAGCAGTTCCGAACATATTTCGCTTGCTTTCTGTAAAATCTCTTCAGGATCACACATTTTCACACTCAAACTTCGGGAATTCAACAATTTTTGAAGTATCTAATCAACAAAATAAAGGAGCCGTGACGGTTGCTCTGAAACTCAGCCAACTTGAAACATTGCATAATTTGGGTGACAACATCAAACAAAAATCACAATCTGAAGACGCATGTGCAAAGATGACATAACCGTGTGCAAAATGTTTAGCACACGGCGTGTGCAAAATACCGTTTTCAGAGCGTGTTTTCCGTGCGCAAAACTCCCTTTTGCAAGGCAGTCGTATAAAAATTAATATTAATTAGTATTGGTTATAATAGTGTCAATAAAAAATTCGACGTCACATTGTGAAAATATAAAAACTACGTTATTTTAACTAAAGTTGCTTTATTCAATTTGATATTTAATAGACGAATATGTCTGACCTTGTAGCAATTGAAATACCCGACAAACTATTCCATTACTTGTAGCAGTTTCATTGTTGGCATAATTTGAATTAAAGAAAAAAAAATATTGTCTGTTTTTTTGGATGGTAAGGACAAGGCTATTTGCTAAAAACTAGTCTGATACATTTCTTGATATACAGTGTGTCCCAAAATAATGGAACAAAATTAAAAATTTTTCCAGTTGGAATTTAAAAAAATCGCTGAAACAGGTCAATTAGTAAATAGAAATTATCACTTTCCTGCAATATTCTCAATTTTTTTTTAATAGGACGCTCTATATTTTATAGTATAAATAGATAGCCGTTCTAAAGACGAATTCAGCGATATAAGGTTATACCTACTTTTTTATCCCAGTTGTCAAAAAATGGAGGAATTAAATAAACAATAATTTAGTAGGTACTACTTTTTGTTTTATTACCGCAAATGTTCAAAATGGCCCCGATTACATTTATTAATTACCCAACCATTTTAGAATTAAAATTTTAAATTTTTATTGGTACGTAACAATGTGAGTTTCAGTTTAAAACTATATAATACGTATTTATTTCAAACCTTTTCTATACCTATATAATGTCATAAATTCATCAGATAATCAAGATATAAGTGAACTGATTGTTCTTACTTACAACACCTACATTAATTACACATAAAAAAATTATTAATTAGTTGACATTCCACGTACACAATCAAGCGTGAACAACCGTTTCACGGATACTTTGTCCAGAGCAATTTAACTGATTGTATCACTCATAGTAGTGTAATAATTCCCTATACTTTCATTTCATTAACATTCAATAACCATCTGTTCCAGATAGCCGACTGTATGTGAGACATTGAGCATAAAAGCGGATTAGATAACGACGGAATGGTTCTTTCTCAGGCATCTAGCCGTCTTTGAATGTTGAACCAGCAAATTACTATATTGCGAAGTATCCTCTGTGGTCTTTTTATCGTGAAAAAAATGTTGACAAAAAAATATTACAAAATAGCACGAAATTAATTGGGTTAAAAGGCCACATAATAAGTTTATCTAACTAAACTTAATGCCAAATTGTAATTACGAAATTAAACTAAAATTGACTTAATACCACAGACAATATAGCTTATCCTTCAGACCGCGCGCTAAATGCTGGAAATTGGCAACCTAAAAAGGAGGTAGGCTCTCGTTAGCCGGCATCCAGCAATAAAATTTAGCGTGGTAACTCTTCTACTCGATAATAGGAGGCAGTTCTAGCAGTGGCTTTGTTGCCAAATAATAATAACTGCCAATTAAATTTAATGCATTTAATTATGTAATTGAAGAGTTATATGGAACTTATCTTTTGTTTGGAAATGACATTTGTGTTAAGTGCTAAATAAAATAAATCAAGTTAGAATTAAAACTAGGAATTTACCTTATTAGGTAATTATTTATTTCAAAAAATTAAAAAACATGTCCTTAAGAATAGTACCTTAATTTTTTAATTAATAAAATTGTTGGAACATCTAGGGGTGGTTGAATACGAAATTTATTTAAAAAAAAACAACAAATTATCAATCAATGAGAGATAATATAATACGTTCTCTACTGGTGTTGCAATTTTTGACTAACTTTTTTGTTTTTCGAAATACGGACTACGGACCTTTTCCATTCAACGCAGAACGGACAATCAAAACCAGGGGTGTGGAGAGATTTTTTAAATAATTTTTTCGATTCAACGCATCGTTTCCGAGTTATACGGCTTTTTTATCATATGAAGTCACAGTCTTTTTCCAAAATTTATTTTCGACATATGGACTTCGCACATTTTGCTATTTTTTCAATTGTTTTTTCGATTTAATGCACCGTTTCCGAGTTATACACACTGTTGGTCCCATTTTTTTTTTTTTCGACATGCGGACTTCGGCGCTTTTTACTTAGAACCATGGGGGTGTGGGTACACATGTTGCATGTGACCCATTTTTAAGCACAACGTCAAGTACGCCGCCGGACGCACCACGGGGTTCCCGGAAGCCGACTCCTGCAGAGTGGCGCCAGGACGAGGGACTTCTGCCACCGACTACCAAGCTACCTACGACCGACTTCAACCACAGGACACTCTCCAGCAAACTCTCAAACCGTCAACATTACTTTTTCTAAACAAGTTTAGTTTTCAATAAAAATAGTTTATTTGTACCATTGAGAGAGCGTTTTATTCTTGCTGTACTGCGAAAGCAACCCTCAGGAGATTTTTTGATATTTCGAGTCATTTCCAAGTTACGAGCAAAAACTGTTTTTTTTTTCTCTGTGACGTCATAGCTCGATGACGAAGGCTAAAAAGGCCACGCACTCTACCCCACGCTCCCTCCTTAGGTGTCCTGATGATGTTGGGGAAGCCTCAGAAACTCCTGAAGACAGCAGAGAGAAAGAGAGAGAGCAACCCTCTATGACAACAAAATCACTCTATCTCTATCGCACACTATAACTCTATCTGTCTCGCACACAATCACACAAAAATGACAGAAACGAACCTTCCTTTAAAAATACATGAGATTTATCAATATCAGAATAACCCATTTTAATTAAAAAAAAATTAAAATGGGATGATGAGGAAAAATAAAACATAAACTGTATTATTCAAATAAAAATAATGTGCGAAAGTTCTTCAGGAATATCGGCAAATTTATTTTGGAGGAAGAATCCCATCAACAAACACAAAAAAAAATTTATTATTAGAAACCAGGTGTCCAGAAAACAGCCCCGATCTCAGCCCTTTAGACATATTTTTGTGGGGACACTTCAACAAAATATATTATTAAAGACCTTAAAATTTACAAGGATTGAAAGAAAAAATACAGAATGAAATGTTTGATAATTCTGAATTTGTTTTTAAGGCAACAAGTAGTAAATTAAAGCATATTTTCAATGGTATCATATAAATTACTTGCATGTGGAAAATTTGTAAAAATTGGTAGGTATTTTAATATTATTTAATTAAGCAAATTTTGATAATGTCAAAAGAAATGAAGGAAAAGTTGTACATTTACCATACCAAAAAACCATGTACCTACATTCCGCGGCGTACTAATAACCCACTTTGTAAGGTATATTAAATTTTATCATCAAATATTAAAAAAATTATATTACAAGCTGTTTAAAATATCATTACGAATTTTGTTTATTTGGAATTATATTTTCTGCAGTATTTTAATACCAAAAAATTCAAATAGTAGTATTAACGAAATGATGATTAAATAGCCCAACTGTGACACAGAAGCAGAATATCATCTGAAACTACATAGGTATTGGTTGATACTTCAAAACTTTTTATCAGTACCTACATCATACATTTAAATAAATACAGTAACGCAAAAAACAGACATTGATAAAAAAAGTGTACAAAATAAATCCGTAAGTGCGCCTGGCAATATTGCCAAACTATTGTTTATATATTGCTAGGATACGCGTAGGAATGCGGGCCGCTGCATTTGATTCTTCCTAAAATTCGACTGCTGGCGTACTCTATCGGCAATTCGCAAATTTAAAACTGCTGTCCTATTCCAGTAGCGGTCTAGAGCGAAGCTATATTGTCTGTGTTAATACCAATGGCTTCTTAAACTACAAAATAATGGGTTGGGGAATAAGTAATGTTCGTTTTTTTATTCAATTTAAAAAATCACCTGAAAATTAAACTCAATGTCAAATTGACACATCGTGTCATTCGAAACAGACCTAATTGCTCTATCAGATTGTGTTTTTGGTTGCTTCCTTAGATTTAATTCATTTGAAATGGAATGTCAGGTTGATAAAACTGTTCGGAAAATTTGTGCCATATATGGTGATGATGCAATGAATGAAGAAGCCGCTTATCGATGGTTTTTGCGTTCTAAGTAGGTAATTTCAACCTTGAAGACTTGAATCGTTCTGAACGCCCTGTTGAATTTGATTAAGAGCAATCGAATCGACTCCTTCAGGAAAATCCAAGACAATCAACAAGGAAATTTGTTCGGGAGATGGGATGTGATCACAAAATAATAGTAAATCACTTGCATTTGATGGGAGCAGTTCAAAGACTCGGCACTTAGATCTCGCATGTAAAATAATAAGAATCAATGCTCCGCAATTGCCGCTGGTTTTCTCTGTCGTCATCGATCAACACTTGGTTATAAGGAACATTTTCTTCATCGTATTGTCACTGGCGATGAAAACTTAAAACAGCGAAAGAATGGTTAGCCCCGTGATCAAGACCAGAACTTCAGCCTCAAAAGACAATGTTATGTGTTTGGTGGGATTGGAAAAGGATTCTTTATTACCAAACAATCAAACCGTCAACGTAGATGTCCAACAACTACGGCAATTCCACGCGGCTATTCCACAAAAAACCTGATCGGCGATAAGACGTTCTTTTGCAACATGGCAATACGCGACCACATATCGCCAATATGACCAAAAGTTCTGCCCTACCCACCTTACTCTCCCGATCTTGCGCCTTCTGATTTTCACCTCTTCCGCTCTTTGTCAAACTCCTTACGTGGTGTTTCTTTTAACAACTACAATGAGTTAAGGGCTTGGTTGGATGAGATTTTCGAGTGAAAAAAGAAGGATTTCTACAGAAGAGGAATTGACAAACTTGTTAAACGTTGGAAGGAGGTTATAAATAACGATGGATAACACATCACTGATTAGCGTATTGATAATTATAGAAGTAAAAATAAAATATCTTAAATTTGAAAAAAAGTCATTATTTATTCCCCAACCTAAAATTCAAAGTTTTGAAATTTTGTTATTGTTGATTGGGTAATTGACAAAGCATGACAAGAGCTCTTTGTATTATGCCTACGCATAGTGAAACACGGAAGAAAAATCCAATATTTTCCAGAATAAGGGTGTACTATAAAACAAAGTCGCCAATTTAAAATAGAAACGATATCTTTCTTGGTACCGAGATTAGTATTAAGGTACTAAGTAGAATAGATGAACCATATTTGTTCCATCTACTTCTGTGAATAAGGTATGAAGGTATTATTGGTGCAATCCATTTCGAAAATCATGATGTAACTGATGCAAAAGCAGCCACCCGCTCAAAGTATTTAATTCTAAATTGGTAAGATCACTGTCTGGCTGTACTGTTAACTTCTAAGAAATTGACCAGGAATTGAAGCTCGACGGTCATTAGGATCAGGACTTAAGGAACAATATACAGACCTGGCAAAGACTGGGTTTCAGATAGGCGAAAAAAGGAGTACAACAGAAACGAAAAGGAAAATAGGCATGTTAAACAAAGATAGCCATAGTTTCGTTGAGAACGTTCTTCTCGGCGGTACTGAAGTTTTTCGGCGATTTAAGAAAACTGAGAGGTGGTGGATATTTATAAATATGGTTCTGCAATCATTTTCAGTCGGTTGCTACAATTATGCCTAATGCTGATCTCTCTCAAGGGGAGATTTTCCGTATTTTCTTCATTTAAGACGTGATTTTAAAAAAATCAGGGTGATGGGCCAATTCTGGTACCGGATTTGGATTTAGTTCGTCAAAATAAGTAAGAATACATAGGTCTACTCTTTGGAACATATTACATTTTATTTAAATCTATATTTCTAACAAAAAATTCCTATATTTTTTTATACAAGGAACAGCATTGCAAACCAATTTAGTTAATTTTTGCTCATAATTAGAGAATAGCTTAAGTTTCATTAAACTACGTTAAATAATTTAGTAAATTTTGAATAAATGTCTTTTTATAATTTTTTTATATAGTTCACCATCCTGTATGTTGAAAATGAAGCATTCTACGATCTATGTTTATGTATACATTTTGTTTTAAAATATGGACTTCTATCGACTGCTAAATTTTGACAAAAATATCTGAGATACTCTGTATGTATAATATAGCTAGGTACTATTTGAACGAAGAGACCAATTTTGAAATATTTAAAAACAGATTTCAGGTTTATACTTATTTGGAATCATTTAAAATTTGGTTTAAAACGCATATTAACTTTCTAAACGATAAATGAAAATTATAATTATTATTGAAGGAAATGTGCATGCATATGTTTTTAATGAATGACACATTAAAATTAAATGATATAAATTTCACTTAACTGGTATATAAATTATATATCAAGGTACTAAATTAACGAATAATAATAATGCTCAATGCAGCAAGGCTTCCAGTCTGCATTTTTTTTTGGCTGATCTTTTGTCCTATAATTCCGTAATAATCAACAATTATTTTTTCTTTTATAACAATAAACCTGTGTATGCTAAAACGTTTTCGAAACCTTAATGTTGCATATTATACGCATACTTATTTCAAAATTTATTTTACATAAATATAAATCTTGGATCTTTTATTGTCAAACTAATTTCTGTTGTGTAATATTTCACACAAGCCATATAATGTTAACTCACTTCCTTTCTAAAAATTTGTCACGGTCGACAATTTTGTATATCAAAACATAACAACTAATAACATACCATAACTACAATAATATTTGAGTTACAACTGTTTCCCAAATGAGGCAATGAGTGTTGAAATTTCTAATGACATTGCGCAGTACATAAGTACAGTTAGACTTTTTTTTAATGTGAAATGTGTGCCCAAAAAAACAATAAACAATAACATTAATTAATAAGCCTTGTTTCTGTAATTTGTAGCATTATTTAATAGGTAGACTATTTACTTCATTGTTTTTATTGCCAGCACATCTCTACATCAAAATTTTATTGTAAATTTTAAAAATTCGACTGTATTGTTTTGTGGAAATACTGGACAGCTTCTGTACAGAAAGGTGACACACACTACGTGTAAAAATTCTACAAAGTGGGATATACATTAATGATAAAGCAGTACAAAATTGTTTAATATTTAGCACAATTTTTCAAGTAGCAAAATCTTAGTTTTCCTTTTAGTCCGGTCAAATTAGTTACAAAAATAGTGGTCAAATAACGCAAATATTCGACAGAGCTAAATTTTGGTGGAGGCCTTGGCAATACCATTAGAAATAAAGTGTCAAAAGTCCCCATCGATCCCATGTGTGCTAAAAAAGTTATTCTGGGTCAAAGGTCAAAATTTTAGGTTTTTTGGATTTTTTTTTTTTTGAAAGCGGTAAATTTTATCAAAAAAGTAGTTCAGACAAAAATTATAGATCTTACAATTGTCTACAAAAATGGTTCTTATACTTTTCTTCTAAGAATCACCATTCCTGAGATATTACGATTCTAAAAGTTGAAGGAGTCACATTCTACATGATGTGCCCATACAGGGCAGCCCATCGAAAACGTACCGCAAGGCATTACAGGGTAGTAAAGAATTTTTCGGCAAAATCCAAAAACAGGTCAAATTTGTTTCCGAGGGGGACAACTTTTGGTTCAAAAAGCATACCAAAATATTCAACCCCCTAAGTGGGGGTGCTATCCCCTAAATTTTTTCAAATGGGAATGGGGTCAAGTGGGGGGTCATTAGAAAGGGCTTTTAATTCTCTATACATCGATTCTTACTTTTTGAAAATCGATTCATTATTTTAGAAAATATGCAGCTTTGAAAATACGAACAATATTTTTGACGAGAAATGCGAAAATCGATTTAATTTTACTTCAAAACTTACGGTATTAGTCAAGTAAATGCTGAAAATGTTGTCCGCCAACTTGCATACAATGATACAGGTTGTCTTCAAACCGTTGTCGAACATTCTGGAGCACTTGCGGTGTTACTTCGCGACATACATTAATGATTCGTCCTCGCAGATCTTCCAAGGTATCAGGTGGAGTGCTGTAAACTTTGCTTTTAATGTGCCCCCAGAGAAAGAAATCTAAAGGATTTAAGTCGGGTGACCGAGGGGGCCACTCAATTGCACCTCTTCGTCCTATCCAGCGTCCTGGAAACGTCTCATTTAGGTAATTGCGCACATTGAGCGAGTAATGTGGAGGAGCTCCGTCTTGCTGGAAAATCAGTTCGTGTTCATTGTAAGCAGGGTCGTCCTCTATGATATTTGTTAGAGCTGGGTCGATGACATTTTGTAGTAAATCCAAGTACATATCGCCTGTCAAATTTCCAGGAAGGAAAAAAGGACCTACAATGGAATTTCCAAAAATACCTGCCCATACATTCAACTTCTGGGGGTGTTGGGAGTGTGTCTCATGGAAAATCCTTGGATTGGTATCAGCCCAGTAACGACAATTATGGCGATTCACTAAACCATTCAAGAAGAACGTACACTCGTCCGAAAAACACACATTAAAGAGGAAATTATCGTTTATCGCTCGTTCAGTCATTATTTCGCAAAATTGCAAACGACGATCAAAATCGTCTTCATTTAGCTCTTGCACTAGCCGAATCTTATAAGGATGGAATTTGTATTTTTTTAATATTCGTTGGACACTTGTACGACTCACTCCTGTCGCAGTAGCCAATTGCATTGTACTCAGCGTACTATCCATTGCCACTTGCCCCAATACCGCTATTTCCGTAGGTTCATTTAGTACCGGATTTTCAACCTGCCTCTTTTTGTTATGAACGGAGCCAGTTTCGCGAAATTTGGCCACCAATTCGCGAACAATTTTTCCAGACGCATGTTTCTCAGGATGCCGTTGGTTGAACAGTTCGGCGACCCGATTTCCGCATTCATTGTTTTTGAAAAAAAGCTCAATAATTTCTACTCTTTCTGGAATTGAGTACACCATAATTAATCAATTTAAAAGACTCGGCAGTATTGGTACTCTTCAACTACAAGTCACAAGACAGTTATCTAGCAACTTCTTGTGGCCTATCTAAATACGAAACAAAAAGCGGACAATTTTTTGCTCACCAAAATCAGGCTAAAGAATTCGCAAATCAGAAAAAAAAAAAGCGAATTCTTTTGAAGGAATTTACCAAGCTAATACCGTAAGTTTTGAAGTAAAATTAAATCGATTTTCGCATTTCTCGTCAAAAATATTGTTCGTATTTTCAAAGCTGCATATTTTCTAAAATAATGGATCGATTTTCAAAAAGTAAGAATCGATGTATAGAGAATTAAAAGCCCTTTCTAATGACCCCCCACTTGACCCCCATTCCCATTTAAAAAAATTTGGGGGATGGCACCCCCACTTAGGGGGTTGAAGATTTTGCTATGCTTTTTGCGCCAAAAGTTGTCCCCCTCAGAAGCAAACTTTTTCTGTTTTTGGATTTTGCCGAAAAGTTCATTACTACCCTGTAATGCCTTGCGGTACGTTTTCGATGGGCTACCCTGTATATGTCACGTATATACATAGTCAGGCACTTAATACAAGTAAAAATGCCTATTTGTGTCTCTTATATGTATAAACTATACTATTCTGAGAATATACACTCAAAAGAAACTCAGTCCCTTAGTCAATTCCCTCTACACGAATGGCCTTGAATAACATCTGGTTATTCTATTGTAAAAACTTTTGTAAAAATACACGAAATAAGAAATAAGTACAACCATCTTGACTTCCTCCAACATCGGCTTCTGCTAATCAACACTTGTATCGAGTATACTATCAAGTTCAGACATGGATAGGCAATCGACTGAACCCAGAAGATTGGGGTTGGAAATTAACAGATAATACTTTGGAACCGATTCAAACTTTACTCCCACCTGCTCCGGAAAAACTCCTAAACATTATTTTTTGCAATTGCAAAAAAGGTTGTAGTGATAAATGTGGCTGTAGAAGAGTAGGGTTACTGTGTTCTCCGGCGTGTACTAATTGCCAAAGCCAGTCTTGCTCAAGTGTTCAATTAAATACAACAGACGAAGATTCATGTGATTTCGATGAAGAGACAGCTGATTCATCTTCATTTGAACAATTTATGAACGACCAGCAAGAAGAAGAGGAAGAAGAAGAAGAAATCGAAGAAGACATGGCTATTGAAGTCGAGTTTGAAGAGTATGAATCAGATTAAAATATCAAAAACAAATCAGAAGTACAGTCAAAGTCAATAACCAATATCAATATCAATAATCATCATGCAGTTAAAAGAGTATTGTGCCTGAAAATTCCGTCATAACAGTTCGTGGAGTAGGCCTACCGGGGAAACCACGTTAAAAAAAATCGCGCCAAAATACACTACCTCACAGGTGGTGTGGAAATGTGTGCATATCATGTAGAACGTGACTCCTTCAACTATTAGAATCGCGATAACTCAGGAATGGTGATTCTTAGAAAAAAAGTATAAGAACCATTTTTGTAGATAATTTTAAGATCTATAATTTTTGTCAGGACTACTTTTTTGATAAATCTTACCGTTTTCGAAAAAATCCAAAAAACCTCAAATTTTGGCCTTTGACCCCGAATTACTTTTTAGCACACATGGGATCGATGGGAACTTTTGACACTTTATTTCTAATAGTATACCCAAGGTCTCCACCAAAATTTAGCTCTGACGGAAATTTCTTTATTTGAAATGTCTATTTTGACCGGACTATTTGACGGAGATACATTCTTTGCTGTTTTATTATTCTGTTTATTCTGGATAACGTGATTTTTCTACCATATATGTTCACAAAATCACACGAAAATATTATACATATTATGAAAGTTTCACATCCAAGGTACCTCAAATAACCTCAAGAGAGTTTTTGGTAGTTTTAATATAAGAACGACGTTTTAAACTCGACAGAAAAATTACACTTAAATCTATACTATACGTTGTGGAAGTAGTAAGCATTATGGTGGCATTTAAAATAATTGAAATTAATGTTGAATGTTACTCAAACATGCCTTTTAATTAGTTGGAAATTAGTCGAAAATTTCGATTTCCGCTCAACGTCTTTTATTTTCATAGCGTTGGTCGGCTAAATGCCTTCAAGTATAGACAAATCCTTTTTCTGAGATTTCCCAGAAAATTAAGATTGGATTAAGAGTAAAATAAAGTTCCTACCAATTATTAAAAATTCTAAATAATACGATATACATATTTGACATGTTTATTAAATTTTTATGCAAAATTCTAAATTAAAATAAAGCAATTTAATTGCTATTTCTGTCCTGCGGATGTGACGATAATATAAACATTTTCTTTAAATGCAACAATATCGATAACGCCTAGATACAAATTTTTAGAATTCATACCACATACCTACTTGTCGTGGGACATGTTTTCTATACCTACACATTTATGTATTAAATAAAATAACGCAATAAATAGTTTAATTTATACATAATCTTATAAAACGAAAGTGTGTCATATGTATAAAAATGATATAAGTTTCTGGTGTCCACAACAAAGTGCAAAATAAATGTTAGGTAATACCGTAGAGTAACATTCTCTCGACAAATTTGAATACTTGAGAACGACATTCACCTGTTAAATTGTAACGACATTTCTTGTAAATTTTGGTAATGCCTATTAGTAATTTAGATTTAATTAGTTGATTTAAAGGGGACATAGCAGTCATTCAAATAATATGTTGTAATGTTTTAAACATTGACAAACTTTTAAACTATTTTCTTATTTACATACAATTTTCTGCAATGACATATTTTTCACGTTGTCGACCTGCAGTCATTCATTACCTGAATTTTATTTGACAGTTGGTAAACTTTTCATGAAAATAAATTTCGAAAGAAGTTTGCGAAATAAAAAAATTTAAATTTGGTGAATTTCGATAAGTGTTGCACATATATTTGGAAAATATGATATTTCATAATCAACTGGTAGAAACAAACGGCAGTGTTTTTGTATTTTTCACAAAATGTCCATTTTTCATAAAGTTACAGCATTAAAATGCTTGTAAAATAGAATCAAAATAAAATTTAAATGCGTATTAGGTCTTCAATTTTTAATTTCACAAATTCCATTCGAAATTTTTTCTTTGTAAAGTGATGTAATTCATAATCAAAAACTTTAATTTTTACAAAAGCAACTGGTAAATTAAAATTTCGAATACCTCTAGTTAAAATTTTTGTTTATGTAGGATGTGATTAGAAAAGCATTTTATTCCATTTTAACCATGATTTGCAAATGTAAATATGACTACACAAATAAATAATTATTATTTATTGTATAAGTGTTTTCAGTAGTATTTTATCCACGCAAGAATGTTTAAACGCAAGAACGTACTTCGACCGTTTAATATTCTTAAGTGTAGGAAAGGCATTTAAAGCACGGATGCAATACAACGTTTTATCCATAATCACATCATAATCATATTTGTGGAGTCAGAATTATTGGAATTTAATAAAAAAATATTCGCACGATTTGATATTTCTTACTAGTAGGCACTCAGTGAAATGTTATAGGTTTGTTTATATCTACTAGTTGCTATGGTACGTTGTTTATTATCAATTATATAATGTAAACGGTTCTATCTGATTATTTGGTAAAATGCAAGAAAGTAATTGTGTTCCTGTGGCTGTTTTTGAAGAAACTCAAGAAGCAATTTTCCATTTATTGCCAGCGAAATCCAGGGAACATTACGAAAAAGTGTTCGCCGAATTTAACGAATGGAGGGGAAACGGAGAGTAATGACAATAAATGAAGAATTCATGCTATCGTATTTTTTAAACTTGAAGAAAAAATATGCAATTTCATCTATGTGGTCGAAGTATTCGATGTTGAAGACTACCATAAAGGTCTACAAAAATAAGATATTGGAAAATATAACAAGCTTATTGCTTATTTGAAGAGTGAATCGAGAGGATACAAAGCATAAATAGCTGCAGTATTGGAAAGAGCACATATCGAAGAATTTTTGACTTGGCTTCCGATAAAGAATATTTAATGATTCAGATAATATCTCTTTACCTTTTACATGTTGTATAGTACAGAGAGATCGAGAATGATTGACCGGATTCTGAACGTACCCTGTCTCAGTTGCTATCAAAACTGATTTCCGTTTGCTAAAATTACTTTTTTCCGTGCAATTTCATGGTGTTCTGTGGCGATTTCACAATTTGACGTTCTGTTCATTGGCGCACGGATTTTTTGGCTTGAATATTATTTTGTAGATTTTGTTGTTACCTGATATATTTTGGGACATTATAAAACAGTATTTTTCAATACTACAGTTAGAGTAGGTGGATACTATACGTGAGTAATTAATTTATTGCGTATGTTGTTTCCTAACCTAATCGGTTTTTTAATTTAGGTTAACATGGCATTTTCATTAGAACATGATAAATTTCTTCTGGAGGCCTATTTTCGTAGTGGACAAAACAATGGTAATGGTTGGAAATATTCGATGAATTCGTGTCATTTACAATTTCAAGAACAATTTCCAAATGATGAAATTGATTATGAAATTTTTTCGAGACACGTGAAGAGATTAGTGGAACGCTTCCATAACACTGGAAGTGTTTGTAGAGGAAAATCTCCAGGCAGAAAGTCTATTCTTACAGAGGAAGTCTTGGAAGATGTTGAAAACCGCTTACGAGCTAGTCCAACCAAATCACTACGTCGGTTATCTGCTCAAACAGGTACTTAATAACAAATATTTATTCTAAAATTTGTATCATTATTCCTAAATTGTTTATAGGAATATCATATGGATCATGCCATAAAGCAGTAAAGAAGTTGCATTTTCATCCTTATAAAGTTAGTGTTGTGCAGGAACTACTTCCGTTAGATTTTGGAAAACGTGTGCAATACTGTAATTGGTTTAACGAAAATCTGAATGACGACGATATTCTAGATCTAACATTTTTTTCTGATGAAGCGTGGTTTCATTTAAGTGGGTACGTAAACTCCCAAAATTATCGCTCTTGGAACACAGAAAACCCTAATATTTTGCGTGAAACAACTCTGCACCCTATTAAACTTGGTGTTTGGGTAGCTATGTCACGTAGAAGAATAATCGGACCATATTTTTTCCGTGAAAATGTAACTGGGCAGGTATATCGGCAGCAAATATTGTTACCATTTTTTGAGGAACTTCACGACGATGAAATCCATCATGGATACTTTCAGCAAGATGGCGCAACAGCTCACACCTCTAACGAAACTTTAGAGTTGATTAGAGAGTATTATGATGATCGAATAATTAGTCGAGATAGATGGCCACCACGTTCTCCTGACCTTACACCCCTAGACTATTATTTATTTGGTTTTTTAAAAAATTCAGTATTTGCTCAACGGTTACACACGATTGAAGAACTTCAAGAGGCAATTACAAACGAAATTAGGAGTATTACACAAAATGTTTTACAGAATGTATTTAATAATATGAAAAGAAGAATTAATACCTGCTTGAACAACAATGGACATCATATTGAACATTTATTGTAAAAATATAGATATTTTTATGGATTTTATGTAATTTTAAGGTAAAATATTCAATAAAATGTGAAAAAATTCCAATTACTCTGTTATTATATATTGCATGTAACTGTTGTTTATTGCTCTCGGTCATACAGACAATCCTACCATCTAACATAATCAAGCACTTCCAACTGCTTGCATTTGCTTGAAGCAAATTTTTTTAAGACACTTTTCCTGAATTTCGACAGCTAACTAAAATGTTCAGCATAAATTTTTGGGCTGGATCGCTTGCGCTGGATATTCAGAAGTGTGAAAGCAGTAGCTGCAAAATAGTCGTCTTATAAGCATACAGCAGTTTGCTTTGATGAAAAACAGCAGCTTGCAGCGTATCGCTGTATAGCTGAATCGTCTTAGATGCCAAGAATGTAGCCACAATAGTGCTTCTGTTTTAAAATTAACTCATAACGTTTTAAAAATAAAATCGCTGAAGCACTTACAGTCGTTATTCAAAATTAGCTACATCAAACTTTGATTTAAAAGTTTTTCTAATTGTAAATGAAATAAGAATTTTGGAAAAGTTAGGCTAAACCTACATTTGATTCTGTCATCCTCTTTAATAATAATAACAATAATAACATTTATTGGTCCATCAGTATTGCTTAATTTGTGAAATAACTTTGATTTTTGTTAAATAATTGATATTTTTATTATGAATTTCCATTTTGACAGTAACCTAATTTATTTGACGTTTGAACGTAATTATTTGTTTACCATTAAAATCCCTCAACCTGCGCTCATGATTCTAGTATTGGTATCAAAAACTGGTATGCCGCACATCAAAAATCAGTATGAGGCGGCACGGTCAATCATTTTCGATCACCCTGTAGCATACAGTGAACTTTGAATTATTTTAAGTTACACTAGAGACGTATAGGACGTTGGCAGTTACCTACTTGTTTCAATACCTGACACCGAGACGGGCATTTCAAGAAATTTTACAATTATTGAAGAAGGATTTTGCGTAAATGCTGTTGAAGTATGCAGAAAATATATTTCTCTGCGCCCAATTCGCCAGACAGATTCTTTTTAAAATCAATCAAAATTGTTGGAATCAACACATTGACAAAGGTATCCTCAGTAGTTGCTTCATTCCTGAATATCGCAAATTCAGAAGCATATACCGGCCATTGTATGAGGTGCACTTCAACAACTTTATTGGACAATAAAGATGTTGATCTTACAACCATCAAACAGCATGGCATATGGAAGAGCTCCTCTGTGGCAGAAAGTTATGTTGAGGAGTCTATATCTAACAAACTTGATGTTGCAAGGAAAATCGAAGAAAAATATAACTGTTCCTTACGAAAAGAGACATCCGTAACTTGTGCAAACTCTTCGCAATCTTCTGCAGATGTTATGCGTTCCGAAAATGATGGCAAATGTGATAAAACAAAAAAACGAAATGTCTATTACTATAAAAATGTAAATGTTAATGTTAATAAGTAAATAAATTAAATTTGATTTATTTATTTATTATTTTTTCATTATTCTACTAGTGAAATACAATTACTTTATTCCACTAGTGGATAAAGTATCACTTTAGACGGTTCATATGTGTGGATAAAAATAATTATGATTCTTTAAGAATATATTGGATGCTTAAGAGATGTAAAGCCTTTGTTTTACATAAAGTAACAATCGGTATACTTAATAACAGGGGACAATATATACTGTTAATTAACTTCACTTTCATAACTTTAATAACATGTACTAACATTGTTACTTAGTCAAACGTACTAATAAATCACAATTACCTATGAAAAATAAAAGGGTATTAATGTGTATGTGGCTTGCTTTTTAAATTTAATTAGTCCATTTTAACATGTTAGATAAATTGTTCAAGTTCGTTTCAGTCGACTTCCCTACAAAATTGTAATTCAGGATATTTTTGCACGAGCATTGTGTTCAAGTTCAAGAATCACCCTCTTAAATATTTTACACTTATTTAGTTACACCCTGTATAAATTCGTAATTGTTTTTGCAAATTCTTGGTAAATCATTTTAATTATTTCCCCCGAATAACATTCCCGCCGACGTAGGTGTTTTGTCAAGGGCAACCTTAAATTTGTTACAAGTGGTAGACAAAGTTCCAATGCATCAGTTGCTCAATTTTTTTACTTAAGTATGTTTAGGTCTTAAGACATCGCAAATTAAGTATCGGATTTTGTACTTAACATTTTCAAGGAAACAGTTTAAAAAGACCTTTTTTAATATTCCGCAACATCAAAAATAACAAACATGTACCTAAGTACCTCTATAAAATTAATAAAAAATTAGCAACGTATTTTTTTTTTTTCTTTATTAGCATCCCAATTTAAACCAGCAAAAACATTTTTTCAAACTGTCAAATTAGAATACCCTCGGACCATCGTAAAACAGTGAGAGGGAAAACTCCCGCTCGTAAGTTAAAATTACATTTTCCCCCATCGCGTATAATATAAATACCTCAATATACTTATGTTATTTGCGTAAGGCAAAGAAAAAATATAAATAGTTATCAAATTTAGATATTATACACAAAATGTTATATATCCATTTACATATTATTTTGAAAAAGCCCCGTATTGGTTTTCCTTGCGTATTTAAGCGCGAGAATGAACCGATACATATAATTTCTAATAGTTGCTTACCTTCTTAATCCAATAATAAATTTATGGCACTATACAGTCAAACATAAATAATCCCAAACCTGGACAGAATGCGCACTGAACAAAAACTGCTACTGAGGAACCTTGTCAAATACAACCCTAACTTATAACACTAAGAACGAAAGAGAAAGTATTAATATTAATAGGTACTTCGAGCGACTGAGTAAGGGAGCTGTCTTCGGCTATCTGTATGTATGTAGTTACTGGAAAGTTTGACTGTACCACGCCTTATGTGTTCCTTTTGGCGAAGGTAAACCGGAAAATCTCGTTGTTTTCAATAGTACAAAATTTAGGGCACATAGCGTTAAAATCTGCAAGAGATTCGCAGTTTCGTTACTCATATTCCCAACTTAATTTTTTAATTTACCCCTAGCAATTTCGACATTTAACAACTATCATAAACAACAATTAAAAAAAACTGTTCATATTTGTGCTATTGAATATCTCATTTTCTTCCAGGACATTGATGCATGTTATTTTACTACTAAGTGACGTTTCGTAACACAGCAAACAAAAACAGAAATGGTATTTTTTCGACTAAATGTTGCTGCAACTCAGTTACACGTTAAATTGACGGAAAACACGCTTTTATATGTTGTTTTTTACTAAATTCGATGGAATTACCCAGAACATATAAAAACTACTGTGAAGTTTATAACGATTTTTTTAAATTAAAGTAAATTTCACGGTCAGGTAATCCTACAAGTTCCTTTCCTTATCATCGCAGTGTATTTGGGAGATGTATTAAACAAATAAAAATATTCACATTGATATTTTTGTATCAAAACTATTTAAGTACAATATGAACATATACAGTGTGTCTCGCGGTGACGACCCATTAGAGTTATTTCAGAGACTACTTCGATTTGAATTTTGAAAATTTGGGATACCGGGTTTTCGGGCATACTCTTCTTAACTAAAATAATGGCGTCCACGTACCACTTCTGGTTATACCGGAAGTCGCCATCAAATTGCCAATTTTAAATGGAACACCCTATATATTATTGCAATTTTGAATCCTACATGTTATTTTAAGTGGGCTTTCATGAACTTTCCCTATTTCTAATATTAACCGTTTTCGCTAGTACTTAATATTTTTCAAACTAATGGAGAGAAACCATGTGTATTTTATAGTAAGAAGATAAAGCAACAATATTTATAGGGGAGATAGCTAGACACCTAAGCTTCCCATCCACACTTCCAAAGTGGCTTAATTGCATACAGGGTGTTAGAAATTTAATGCCGAGTTTAGTTAACTTCAAACCTTCATAAGTCAGTTTTTTTAAATAAAAAACCCTGCATACTTTTCTATATTCTGATACACAATTTTATTCTCTTTCGAACGGTATCAGGATTCCCTATACCTATCACTTCTAGTTTTTAAGTTATCTACTATTTTTTGTGTAATCATCTAAAATCATGTAAGTACTGAGCTGTGGAATTTTTAGCAAAACTTCAAAACAAACAACTAAATTGTCACCAGTTATTTATTATTATTTATTCACAGACGTTGCGATGGGATTCCAAGCAGAACATTTACAGTTGTTAATGAGACATATCCCAATTTTCCACCAATGAGCAGAATAAAGTTAAGAAAAATTCTAAAATATCGACTTCATACATAGTAATACACAATTTTAATTATGTATGTTGATAATAATAACCACCGTTCATACTCTAGTTGATTTGTTAAAATTCTTCTTAACTTTTTTCTTCTCATTGGTGGCATTTGGATATGTCTCATTAAAAACTGTACATGTTCTACTTATAATCCCATTGCAACGTCCGTGAATGAATAATAAATTTAAAATATCAGCATTTGAATATGTATTATTTTCCATTTCATATAAACACAAAGTTAAACTGTCACTGCAAGAGACTAGCAACAAATTGACAGTTTAGTTGTTTGTTTTGAAGTTTTGCTAAAAATTCCACAGCTAACCTCGCAAGAAATTACATGATTTTAGGTGATTACACAAAAAATAGTAGATAACTTAAAAATTAGAAGAGATAGGTATAGAGAACCCTGATACCGTTCGAAAGAGAATAAAATTGTGTATGAGAATATGTATAGAAAAACATACAGGGTGTTCCATTTAAGAAAACCGATTTATGAAAGTTTGAAGTTAACTAAACTCGGCATTAAATTTCTTGCACCCTTTATGCAATTAAACCGCTTTGAAAGTATGGGTGGGAAGCTTAGGGGAAGACATAAAATTCTTGGAAAAGCCAATGACAATTCTACTACACTTTTCAGAGATTACATGGTAGAGATAACTCTAGAGAAGCTTAACTTGCCACTCCTGATGCTCATGTCTGGAATCGGTTCGTCTAGCTCACTGGGGAGGACTTGAAAAACTGTGCTGTTGTCTAAGAAAATCTCAAGAAAAAACATAGAAATCAACATGTTCAAATATGCACAGAGAGTCAAGCAACTTTACAAGCGCAATCCTGGAGTAAATATGTCAATACTCCATCCTTGTTGAGGCGTTATCACACGTCACAGCAATGGAAGAGTCGACGTTTTAGCCGGACAGAATTCAAGTAATCAATTCTTGGAGCTTGAACCAGTTCCGGCTATATCTGTAACATAATCCATTGAGTATTGGATCAAAGAACAGTTGGACCAATATGGTTTACCATAGGCAAGGTATTACATAGACAGCCCTTGGATTGGAGCAAATTTGAAAATTGGGTTGTCCAACAAAAGCGCCATTAAGATTGTCACAGGACTTCTGTGGATCATGGACATCTAATCAAGCATCTTAACATAATTTATCTGACAGCTAGCGCTAAATGCAGGATACCAAGATGGGGAGATGGGGGGACAATGGCGAAGGATATGCATGTTTAATGGTGATAAAACAAATATCTGAGGGTAGCATATCTGTCACTTCAGAACATCAGGAAGCCTTCAGCAGAGCTAGTACATAGCATGGGGATGTTCTAAAAACGGCGGCATACATAATGAGTTGTATCTGAGTGCTGATGCGTTTCACAACAACGACAACAACAACTAGTCTTGTAGGGTAGGGTAAAAGGCATATCTTCGAGTCAGAGGTGATGACAGTAGCGGTTCACTGTAGGGTAACGTGCATTTTCAAATTCTTCTTTTCAGAAAACCGTCTTACCAGATTGTTGTTCTCACAAGTACCTCGATGCCTTCGAAATTCATTGCATTTCCTTCATCTAATACATGTTAGACGATGGCTAACTTCTCAGACTTGTCGAATCTTAAGGTCCTTTCATATTTGTTCTTTTTTATGATAACCGATCTCTTTGTCCACTTGCATAATCCTTCCAGCATTCACATGGTCTGCAATATGCCCCAGGGGTGAACAGATGGTAAGGCCTTTTACCTACTGACTTTCTCTACAATACATTGGTAAAGCGATCTGTTACGTTATGAACATAGGTCGAACATATTGACTGCTGATCTTCGTTCTGTTTATCACATTCTTTTTAGCACCTCTAAATTTGATGACTTATTTGACATTTAGGTGTTTAGCCATAGTAGAAGAACTAAGCTGACGTAAAATAAATGATTATCGAAACTATGATCGTTTTTTCCGTTACACTTTCTAAAATTTTGGACATTGTAAGGAGAATGCTAATAATTGGAGGCCATTTGGTCATTTACGTTTAGATAAAGGCACAACATATTCCATACATTGGAAAAGTATTTGTTTTTAATTTAGAAATATGTATCAAATACAGCAAAATGTACAGAAATACAAGTTGAATTGTTTTGATATTTATTTCGCCAATATCAACGGAATTAGATTGTAAAGTGCTAATTATATTTAACAGTTCTGTTTTCATTAGTCATTTCAAAAAATGATGATGAATAAAGAGTTTTCATCACATTTCATAAAATTACAATATTTACAGCGTTAATATGGCTTGTTTAGATCATCTTTATTTTCCAAAACCTACTGAATTTTAAATTTTTCTAAATATTATTTTTTATTTATTTAATAATTTAATAATTAATGATAATTTTATTGGCAATGTTTCTAATTTACTTACATTAATTATAATCTATGTTGTTAGTTGACCGATAGGTACGTGCGGAGTAACTGTTATTATTAATAGCTGTTTTACATTGACAATTTATTGATCAATTAATTCATGAAGTCGCTTCATCAAGAAATTGGACAAGTGTAATGCACCAAATCTGCTGTCAAATAACTTCATGAATTTACTCATCAAGTTCTTGACGAAATAGAGCATGTCCTAATTTTCGTCAATTTCTTCGTGAAGTTCAGAAGTACCAACCCAACAGATTTCTAGCCTCAGATCAGTAATGAGGTTATGTTATTGGAATATGTAAATAATTGTGTGGCGTACTAGTTTTGCATTGTTTCTACTGATTTGTTACTTACAAAAATTAATATTTATATAATATGTGTCAGAACGGTACCGCTGTTGTATAACTATAATTATGAGTGGAAAGGGTGACATTTTTGAAATTTATTTGCTTCTTGGATTCATTTGTAGAACTGATTCATACGTCAAAAAACTTGACAAAGTCTGTAGCAGTGTAAAACTACACTGTTTACCAATAAATTCGTGAAGAACTTCGTCAATTTATTCATGAATAAATTGTCAATGTAAAACAGCTTTAATAAATTGAAATATTGCTGCAAATAAAACGTTAGTAACAAAAATACTGCACTTTTCTACAAAAATATCAAAAAAGTAGGAAAACGCAATTTATAAAAGAAAAATTTGGAAGGAAATACAAGGTGCGATTTTGTAAAGGCATAATCCCTTATTTAATTGTCATCTTACGACAATCAGAACCTATTCTGTCGCATATTTAGATAGTCTCATAGAAAGATATAACTGAGCTACCATTAATTTGCACCACTTATTACATTATTCATTCAAAGTGAATTATACTATAACCAAGGTTTTCCTTTCGCTCTACCGATTAAATAATTTAAGGTACGTTTAATATCCTTATATTTACGAAATGATTGATCTAAATAAGATCAAATGGATAAAGAGATTATATATTCAAGGTTTTTTAGCCATAATGGTTCATTAAACACTGATACGTTGCATACGTAGGAGTTAATACCGTCAAATTTATAATGTACTTCCACAAAATAATGCATAATAATTGAAAAGAAAGTAGGTGAAACATAAATTTTAGAAAAAATTGTTTACAGATATCAATTTTTATACCCATACTTTTATGTTTAGCATTAGAAACGATCTACGACGCTTGAGAAGATTTTTTTATTGGTAATTTTCCCTATAATCTGAAATAGAAAATAATAGCTTTTCGACAACGTTAAAATCAATGTAAGTTTATTAATAATAATTGTCAACAATAACATTTTGATTTTTAATTAATTTCCAATCCTTTTCAATACCAAAATACGTCCTCCAGAATCCATAAGAAGCGTAATCTGCACTATTAACAGCCTAACTATACCTTTTTTAGGCGCTTTTAAAATTTTGTATTTGCTAGTTCCAAAACATTGGAATGATCCCGTTACATATGGTCTTTGCTATGGCTCTTCATTCTTCTCTGCCATGCCTCTCTTCTTCATGCTTCTGCCATTAGATTCTCATACATCTCCCAATATCCAGAAGACGTCAGTTATAAGTCCATTTCAGGTTTAAATGTCCCAGGAATAGTATGGATGTTCAGGGGATGTCCAACACTGTACATTTCTTCAACGTCCCTAGAAGTACATCCGTTGGACATTGTCGACTTTGGGATCATTAAAATGAAATAATAATAAGAATGTTGTGATTTATGAATACACTTAAGTACAACATTTGAGCTTAAACCTAGGAATCCTTCTACAAGATATATTGTAAGTTATAAAATAACATTCAGATCGACAATGGTATTCCAAATTCATTAACAAACTGCTAAATAAAAAAACGTTTTAACATTTTTTCTCATGCAACCATTTATCAATAAACGAACTCAAAAACAAATTTCGCGGTAAATCTTCTGAGGCGGTACTTGTCATTTCTGTTGGTTTTGTATACAGGGTGTAGCGTGTATAATCTATAAAAAAATAAACTACAACTTCCTGATGATATTTGTAATAGAAAACTCTTATACGAAAAAGTTCTACCTTCGCGTTTTTTTTTGTAAATTAAAGTTCATTTATTCAACGAAAATGAAGGCCGACCCTGTGTTATTTATTAAAAACTTTGGAAATGTTTTTATGCGACCCGAGATGCAACCTTATAATTTAAATCGGTATAATCTAATACTAGTAATACTAAAGAATGTTAGGTTACATTGTCAAAAAATTTGTGCAGTCAACTGATTTTGTAAAGAAGTAAAAAATAAGAATAGCGTCCCAATTACATTAAAAACGAGATTCTTATTTTCTTATGCTTGTGCTTGTGCACAAACTAGTTTTACAATGAACCGAGAAAACAATGCATTTACTATTTCCGAACGTGTCGATGTGGTGTTAGTGCATGGTGCACCGGAGAAAATGCACTCGCAGGAACAATTGCTGCAACGTCAGCCTGCATGTGTAAATACAATCCTACAGTGCATTCAGCGGCTGCGAGATACGGGAAGTGTTATTCCTCGAGGAGAAGGACGTGGTCAGCAAGTGAACCATAATATTGAAGATGCAGTGTAGGAAAATCTTGACGAAGACCCCACAATTAGTACTCGACGACTGGCACAGCAGGTAGGAACCTCATCTCGTACCGTACATCGCATCCTAAGGCGCCAGCTGTTCCACCCCTATCATCTGCAACCAGTTCAACAGATTTTACCCCCGGATTGTGATTAACGAATACGTTTTTGCAGATTGCTTTTACGGCAATGTGCCAATCAAGTAGACTGGGTGCGTCGGTGTCATGCCTGTATCCGCGCTAATGGGGATTAATTTCAACATTTTTTCTAGAAATGGTAAGTTTTATTTCATTTTGTTCCATGTTTTAATGCACGCAGTTGGCAACTACAGATGCTTACGGATGTGGTTTTGTTTGCGAACTCCTGCAGTAACAACAATACATTTAAGATAGTAATTACTATTACTTATTATAATAAGAAAATATCAGTTTTTTTCAAAAATCTATTTTTCTTAGTTTGTACTTTTGCATTTAAAAATTCCCCAAGTATCTTTCTATCTTTCAACGACGATTTGTTTACGCGGCTGGTCTACAGCACGTAACTCATCGTACAGTACAGCACACGGACAGTACCGTTCCAGAGAAAATATTTTGATCCATAATTGAACTTTAATTTACGAAAAAAAACGCAAAAATAGAACTTTTTAGTATAAGACTTTTCTATATCGTTAGGAAGCTGTAGTTGAATTTTTATAGACTATACACACCACAGCCTGTAGTGTTACGCTGGAATGTATGAAGAAATTATTATAGCCTTCAATATAAAGATATTGTTAAAATGATCTTTGATTCCTTGCTCTCTTGGTCTCCCAAAAATAAGTTTTAGTACCATGTTAAGTCACTACACAAAATGTGAATTTTTGTGCTGTACACGTAAGCCATTTTTGACACTTGAAAAACTAATGTAAACACTATCGCAAAGAGGTTAATACTAAAATCGGATTTCAGTATTCGGAATCGCCTGTGGCCACGTGGAGAGAGAGAACGCATTGCTCACAGCGCACAATGCGAATGACGCTGGAGACTACAGTAGCCCACCGATGTAAGGGCTGAAAATACTACAACTTCAATCAATTTCTTCTCGGAAACTATAAGGATTTTACAAAAATTTCTTTCTATTTTTCATAACGCATCTATTCCCAAATTTTTTCGGATAAGTTTCGAATCACGCTGTATATTATACAGTACACCTCTGATAGTAGACAGCGTTGTTTTTAAAGGAACTATATGTTAGCCGTTCATAATGGGTTTCCTGCATAAAGAACACGAATTGCAGGATGGCATTTTGTTAGATTTAATAGTTAAGCCTACGAAATCCATGAAGCCTTCAAGTTTAAGCCAATTAGACTCGGAATTACTGGCAAGCAGTATTCTAATTAAATTTCATCATGCAGAAGAATAATGATAACTTGTTACCCAACATCGTGGTAATAATTTGAAATGATTTCGAGTTCTTGGGAATATTTATTAGAAAATTGAACAAGAATATACCTTGTTTCAATGGGATACATTTTAAAGAGAGATTAACGAGATAAAGTCAAACATATCTTCAATTTTATTGTTTTTTTATGAAAACTGATTAGTATAATTTTCTTCAGGTAATTTTGATAGCGGAAGGTGGTGCATCTTATGTTACTTTTGTATTCCGAAAAGCAAGTAAAAGCTCCCAGAACGAAGAAAGACGTAAAGAATTTTCGAAACGCTTGCATCTGTCAAATTTTTTATAAAAAACCGATTATCTCGAAAATGGTCAAATTTAGGTACAGGGAAGCTTTAACATTTTTGACTTATCTTTAATTTATCTTGTCGACAATGCAATAATATATAGGGTGTTCCATTTAAAATAACGAAGTTGACAGCTACTTCCGGTATAACCGGAAGTGCTACGTTGATGGAATTATTTTCTTTGAAGATAACGTATCTGATAACCCCCGTAAACAAAATTTCAGAGTCATATTGTTTTTGGTTCCTCTGAAATGTTTAATAGGCCACTTACCGTGAGGAACCCTGTATAAATAAATTTTTCCACGCGGTTCTGCAGTATGGCAAGTATTTACCATCAAAATTAAGTTACATTTGTTTTACTGCGCAGGATTCTTACAGCAGTATTTTGAAACTTCCAGTCAGTTTCCATATCGAGTGGTGATGTTCAATATTCGGTTCGGACGCATATAATGGCTGAAAAACTGCACGAATATCAAGGAAATATTGGAAGATTACATGAATTTAGAAACGTAATACGTGAAAAATATTCACATTGGAAAGAAAATAAACCCCAAACGATACTCGATTTTATTAGAAAGCAAGTTGTTAATGTGAAATGTGAACAAGATGAAAATGAAGATTTTTCTCATATATACAGGTAAATCAACTATATTACTCGTATCATTGCTTGTTGAACTTTTACTTTTGGCAGCAAAATATACCTAAATATTTATTCTATAAATTTATTAGCGAAAAAGTACATTAGATCCATAGCTATCTTGACTTTATCCACTCCAAAACACGACAAAGTACAGGATATTCTCTTAAAACAACCAAAAGTTTGGTTTATATACTAGATAGAAAGGCAAAAAATAATAAGGAGCAGGATGTTATCTTGTACACACATACATACTTAAAAATTACCAAATTCTTCTCATTGTAATATGTTTTTAGTAAATTTAATGGCACATCTCAGTATGTTACCATAATTAAATTGTTTTTTCAACAGATTATGAAATTTTTGACACTTCACACACACTTGCTAGTGGCATCTGTAAGAAGTTTAAAATAATTTAGCTGAGTTAAATACAGGATGTAAATAAATAAGTACGAAAAAATTAAGGAGGTAATTCCCCATTTCATGTAAAAAAATTTTTTCAGACCTCTGTGACATTCAAAACGAGAGACAAAAATTTGATCTTTATTTTTTTGCTTCCCCAAAATGTAAAATATATTATAGGTCTGTTACTTGTTCCGAAAATTTGACTCAATAATAAAAATGTCTATTATTTTATTGTCTAGGTATTATTTGACGTCGGAGCTGAGGAATTTTTATAACATGCCTGTTCGTAAATAATTTAAAAACATTTTTCGCTTTCCTTAGGTCGATGGGAATAATAACATAATTGTTATTGAAAGAGTTGATGGGAATACATAACAGTAGTCAGTTTTCTTTTTCTCTATAATGAATTACTTTCCAGCCAATTATAAACCGTAACACATGCTACCCAAAATATGTGAAATAACAACATTGTTGTAAGGTGGTGGCGTCTACAATGTACTTTTACAGTATTATTTTTATGCTCCAACGACGTTCTGCAATGTAGAATGTTCTTTTTTTTTGTTGAAAGACATAAACACATATAAAACACATTCAACTTCAAAAGACAGAAAAATATATTTGTGGCGACAATTCTACCCACTGCATATGTTTATTCCACACGAAAGAAGATTTACTTGCAAAGAGTCTTTAAACTACACAGTCCACTAGACATTGAGATTTTGCGTACTAATGTAAAGAACATATTATATACAGTCATAACCAACTATCAAAATTTAAGAAATATGTAGTTTAAAACACGTACCACCCTTTGGCAAAATAGACGCGAACTCTTGACTTTTCTTTTTATCGTATTACGTTCTTATCCCAATTGTTATTATTCCGTTGAATAATATATTATATATACAGGGTGTCCGTTAAAGAATAGGCCAAACTTTACCATTAGATTCTACGACGAAAATTAGTGGGGAGAGGTCATATACAGTGTTGCTCATAAACGTTTACTTTTCGAGATACAGGTTGTTGAGGTTGAAAAAAAAAACATTTTCTTTAATATCTTTCGACTATTTCAAGCTAATTTCGTAAAATTTCGTATCCGGGGGTTTTTTGGGATGAGAAATTCGAATTTATAAACGACTTCGTTGTACCTTTACTGCTATAAAAAGAATTAAAGACAATATGTGTGTGGGTCCGGACTTAATACCAGCTTTTTTAGTCAGAGGTTGCGCGACCGCATTTAGTGGACCTCTTGTTAGTACAGTCATTGAAGCTGAAAATCAGCTGTAACCTCCGAATTCTTTGAAACTGCATGGATTTGTATGAAAATTTAGAATAAAGCTCAAGTTCAAAAGTGACATAAGCCAGATTGACGCATTTTGTTTTTTAGGGGTAAAAAAAAATTAAGTTTTAAGCATTTTATTGATAAAAATCTTGTTCAAGCACAGATTAAATAATGTTCCATGTCCTCGAACATATTTTATGATATATTTGATCTTTTCGACCCTTTATTTAACCCTTAAAAACTACCTCTATGCAAAAAATAAAGATAAAAAATTACTTTTTAAAGATTTGGAATGATTAAATCGTGCAATTATTTAAAATAAAAGTTACCTTATAGCAAATAAAAGAAGATTTTCCTTTTCAACCCCTGTATTGACAAAAATGATAAAAAATTACTTTTTAAAAGATTGGAATGCTTTAACGGTGCATTTATTTAACATAAAAATTCCCTCATTGCTTATGAAAGACACTTTTCAACCCTTATAAATCACCCCTGTGCTAAAAAAATGATAAAAAAATTACGTTTTAAATCTTGGAATGCTATAATTGTGCAATAATTTAAAATAAAAATTCCCTTATATTGTTTATGAAATAATATTTTACTTTTGCAATTTTTAACTCTTATAAACTACCCTTTTACCAATATTAATGTAAAACATTTTTATTATAATCGATTTTTAAATATAATCAATCATAAAAAAATGCTACGCTGCATATAAATATCACACTAAATTTTTTGACTAATTTTATTTGTATAATACATATAATATAAT
>NW_019416861.1:110235-205259 GCF_000390285.2 Anoplophora glabripennis
AATAAGAAGTGGATCTTATTTGTGGAAGGGCGAAACGGGCGGTGACTATGAGACGCCTTCATTATAGCAATCCTTCTCTATCGCATGTATTTCTATGTCTTACTTTATCGCTCTCACGTAACTTCAGATAGACCATCGGTACTTTCTGACCCTGTATTAGTTAAATCGCCTTTACATCAGATGTGAAATAACTATCATGAAATTGAAAATTACTTTGATATCTTATCTTGTACATACACTGCGCGATATTAAGCTGCGTTTTCAATGATCTGTTATGTGTTCTACTCTTTTTACATCTTAAAATTGTAATTTATATGTTTATTTTATATTTATTATTTGTACTGGTGCATATTTTTCTTACATGCTTTTTAATTTTTTGTTTTGTTGTTTGCACTATTTGTTCTACATTTTTTTCTCATTATTTGCTTCACTTTTAAGCTGTTGTACTGTTGACCTTACATTTCACTTTTTTCCTCCGCTTGTTTTTTCTTCTAAATTGTGACTTAATTTTAAATTGTAACTTATCCTGTAATTGCCCGTTGGGTATTTTATTTCAATAAATAAATACATAAATAAATACATAAATAAATAAATCTTCTAAAGGGCGCCACTAGCGACCATTAGGACGTATTTAAACCGCCAAAACTTTTTTATGCCAAGTTTTACAAATACATTAAAATAAAAGTAGTGTTTCAAATTGGTGTATAATTTCTTTATTTTCTTTTAGAAGAAAAACAAGAGGCGAACTCATAAGAATCTCTGCAGCTGTAATGGGTATTGAATTTTCTTATGCGGCTGAAACCGCTTTTGTATCTCCCACCTTATTGAAAATTGGAATTAGGCACAAACAGATGACTCTGATATGGGCGCTCTCACCTCTTATCGGATTTTTCCTTACTCCTCTACTAGGATCACTGAGTGATCGTTGCCAGTTAAAAATTGGAAGAAGACGACCATTCATTTGTATATTGTCTCTTGGAGTATTAATGGGTGAGGAAAATATTTGAGCAAAAAATAAGAAAAATTGTAAAAAATCGAAAAGGATCTGAGCTGAATTGCCAGGTCTCCGCTTTAAAATGGGAGTCTCCGGTAGTCAATCTACGGAGAATGCTTAGGACATCATTCAAAAATGTTGTACTAAAAAAAGTGTGTAGGTAAAATATAAAAAACACAGCCCTATATCACACAAGTTAACATTCTTAACATTCGTATCCGAAAATTCACGTTTAAGTCAAATAGAACATTTGTACGGACAATAAAAAATTCAGTACATTTCTATGGTATTCTAAAAATTAAGGAGAACGAGAGATAATTTCAGCCGACATAGTATACACGAACATTTAATTTTAGGTTTAATATTGGTTCCAAATGGTGAAAGTTTGGGTTATGCATTAGGAGACAAAAAACTTTCAAATACTTCAACGACTTCAATGACTAGATATGACGCTGAACAAATAGAATACAATGTCAATCATTATATTAATAATAATATTTCAATTAATGCAAATGAAACATCATACAACTATCATCCGTGGGGCATAGCTATCACGATAATAGGAACAGTTCTACTCGATTTTGATGCTGACGCTTGCCAAAGTCCAGCAAGGGCATATCTTTTAGAAGTAACTGCACCAGGTAAGAAAAATTCATATGTGCATCCTACGATTAAAAAAATCATGAGTTACAGAAATATATTTCAACATCTACCTAAACTAAAACAAGGAATTTGTAAACTTATTAAAAAGTACCAATCAAATTGTAAAGTTTTTTTTTTTAATTGCCAAATTTAAACAAACGGATAATGGCAATGTCTATCCTTTAAAAACATGTAATAACTTTGCCAAGTTGTTTTGAAAATCAGTCGGTTTTCTTCTTCTAAAGTGATTAGTGTAGTCCTCTCTAGAACAGATCAAAACTACCTCAATTTGATTTTTATGGAATCCAACAAGGTAACTTACCTTACCCCAATTTTCCTTGTTGGCACTTATCCAGCAATAACCTAAGTAGTTCTTGTTTTGTGAATCTGACATTAATGAAGCAAAAAATCTTCCTGACAGAAACTTATTCGATTATTGGCAGTTGTTTGATAAAACATGATCTCCAATGGGCTCAGTGGTTCATCAACTTTTCATTTATGGACTGGTCACCATTGACTTCATCATCGCCATCGTCATCGTCGTCCTGATTCTCATCATCGTCCTCAAAGTCATTATCATCCTCATCGTCATACTCACCTTAAAGTTAACCCGAATTGTATATAAGGTTCTATATAAGAGATAGAATGAGTTTGAAAATATTTCAGAACTCCGGATATAAATATATTTCTATCTCTTAAAATGATGTAGATTCAAATGTTGATTTCTCGAATTTGGAATACTATATTGTCTTTTATGATTTCATCTTCTTTTAAAGCCAATTAAAATTAATTATATAGTTTCTATCTTTTTAGTTTCTAACCCATATGCATCTTTTTAGATGACCACGCACGTGGTTTGAGTACTTTTAGTATAATGGCAGGACTTGGTGGTTTTTTTGGATATGCTCTAGGTGGAATAAATTGGGATGCCACAGTTCTAGGTAAATATAATGTTATGCAACTGTTCCAGTGTATTTTAAACTAATTTTAGGCAATTTACTTGGTGGTCACGTGAGGGCCGTATTTACTGTTATTACAGTATTATTCGTCATTTGTGTAATATATACAGTAACGAGCTTTGCAGAAGTGCCATTACTAAAGTTAAATAGTGACACAAACTATAACACGGAAAATAGCACAACACACGATCTTGATTATGGAACAATTAATAGAAATGGGAATGTATTAAGTGTAAGTAGAAAATACTGAAAATATTTCGTCCTCATAAAAGTGTACATATTGCTGGTAGTGTACGATGAAATTAGCGAATCTAAAATCTGAGTGACGAAAACTCGGCAGTAATTATTGATCAGCAAATATGAAAAAAACATATTGAACTGCACTTAATCAACCATTCAATCTAAAGGTGTTTTAAATGAAATTTTTGTCTTAAAATCAATCAAAGATTAATTCCTTAAGGTTTTTGAACATACTTTTAACACCCTATGTACCATGATACAATCATTTTAATGATAGTATAATCTTATGTTTCAGACCAATACAAAATATTCATCGTTAGATGAAGAAACCGAGGACTTTAATAATATGCCTCCTTTAGAAACAAATACTTTGTCTGATCTGGATACCTCAATGTTTTTATATCTAAAAAGTATAGTCTATATGCCACACTCAATAAGAATACTGTGTATAACAAATTTATTTTGTTGGATGGCACACGTTTGCTATTCTTTGTATTTTACAGACTTTGTTGCAGAAGCAGTTTTCAATGGCAGTCCAATGGTAAGTATTTGTGTTGTGTTACAAAAGTCAGGAATGTTGAGTGTGAAATAATGAATACCTAAATAGTCTTCGCCTCTTAAACTTTCCAAGAAGAAAAAACACAGAGGCTTTTTTGGTAATATTATCGGATGGTTCTTCATTACAAACACTATTTATAATATTACTCTCAATTAAAATTACATTATTATTCATAGAGAAAAAGATTTTTAGGAACAATTACTCATACTCAAAAAAAACAAGCTCTATCGTATTCTAATGAAACAAAAACTACTTTGGACTTTTTCTCAAAACATTCATTTTTAATTCATTGTCAACATTCTTCACTTTTGTTATACGCTGCATATTTAAATGTGCATGAAAATAAAGGATAAGTTAGCAACCTATAGATCTTATCAGTCTATTTTAATGCAAATAGTGATTGAGCGTAATCAATCATTATTTTTTTTGTGTGTATGGCAATATCCATAGATATCCTTGTTATATGCTTTACGTGATAAGTTATTGCTGAATATTGTATAAGTATTTTAATTATTTTGTAATTTATTATAATGTATTTATTTTATTCAGAAATAAAGATTCTGCGCTGCCAATAGCATAACTGAATATTTTATACTAATGTTATGATTGGTGTGTGCTGCTAATGAAAATAATTTTACTCAAAAAACGGTGCATTTCAGTGCCATTAGACTAAAATCCATTTTTAAGTAAAAAGGAACTGAAATTTCAATTATTTTTATCAAATTTTCGAATATGAATACAAAAATATATCCACGCTAAAAACTATGACAGTATTTATACCTCCAGCCTTGCTTTTCACCAAGAAGAAATCTAGATGGGATATAGGTACTCATAATACGTGGAAAACCCTTAAAATTTCCATAGAGGTCAAGAATATGAGGTTGACACTAGATCCAAAACCTAATCGGAATATGCATACGGTAACAATAAAAGAACAAGTCAAGACAAGTTCTATGAGCAAGTCGATATCTCAAAGTAGAACTAAGGTGACTCAGAACTTATCCAAAAAAAAATTTGAATATACAGGGGATTCTTACAAATACAATTTTGTAAAGAAAAAATCAAAAAGAGCAGTTCGAAAATGATTTATTAAAAATACACTTCTGCACGGCACTGGAAACTGGTCTACTGTAAAACCTGACCTCGCACAATGTGACGGTCATGGCGGTGTGATAAAAACAGACAAAAACTTTCGCAAGGAAAGAAATAAATAGAATTTTATAGCACCTATTTTATATCAGCAAATTCAACTGATTTTGCCTCTATTGTTATTATTAATTAATTAAATTAATTTGTGATTTTAAATAATAAAATAATTTGACATACCTGATGTTAACAATAATGTTCAAAATTTTATCCACCGGTGTGTAAACACATTTGGGTCCGTCTTACTCATTTCTGCGAACTAACACAAATGTTACCTTGCTTCACCATAACACAAATGCTTCACCATAAATTAAAAATCTATCCATCAACTCCAAGTTGCTATACACGCAAGAAATTTTTGACACTAACTACTAAAAAACTATTGTGAACACCACAGATAACAGGTAAACACTATTACAACGACGATTGTAAAATCGGATTTCAGTATTCGGAGTCGCTGAGGTCATGTGGCTCTCCACGCGTATTGCGAATGACGCTAGAGACTACAGTTGTCCAGCTATGTAGTGGTTGAATGTACTACAACTTCAATAATTTTTTCTAGGAAACTATAAGGATTTTACGAAAAATTTTTTAAGATATTGACTGTAGAAACTGAGTTTGAAATTTAAGCCAGTTTATTTAACACTGCAATTTATATAAAAAATAAGAGACATACAAATAATTTGAAAGTGAACTTTCAAAATAATAGTGATGTAAAGGAAAGCTTTATGTATCCTCATTTCCGGAAATTTTAAAAGTTCCCTTGGATTTATTCAGTATTTCATTTATGAACAGCACATAAAATATACTAAATTACAGATCTGTATTCAATTTAGAGAAATTATAAGTTTCATTGGTAAAAATTTGATATTTCCTGATAATAAACTTTAACATTATGATTGTTGTTATACAAAATTTAATTTAGAATCAAAATACGTATTTTCTTAATAAAGGGGGCCGTACCAAAACATGATCGTGGTATTTTATAGTTAAAAATCGAGGTTTTTATACGGACATAAAACTTTCAAATAAGAATAATTCTAAATTGAAAATATCAGCTACTGTGCTATTCTACATCTGTCGTTTAGTGTAGGTATATTAAAACATTTATTTTTCAGGCAGCACCAGATAGTCCTAGCAGAAAACTTTACGAATCTGGCGTAAGGTTTGGATGTTGGGGCATGTCAATGTATTCTCTATCATGTGCCTGTTACTCTACGAAAATAGAAAAATGTATTAATACATTTGGGTAAGAGGTATTTTTTGACAATAATAATAATAATTAAAATAATATAGATGTTCAATTTAAATTAATTATAACGTACTTGTATTCTTTGTCAAAATACGGTGTGTAATATTATTTTAGGTGCAAAAAGGTGTATGTTGGTGGTCTTTTAACATATACAGTGGGAATGTGTCTAATGGCAATTACGAAAAGCCAATTTGGAGTTATATTTTTCAGTGGGACGGCGGGAGTTATGTACTCAACACTATTTACCATGCCATATTTGATTATTGCGCATTATCACACAACTGGAACTGTAAGTAAGTTTCAAGATGTTTTCAGAAATTATACTAATGCTCATATAATATTTGGCGTATAAAATTTAAGTTGATACTTTTAGTTGATACCAATTCTACCAGGCAAAGACATTGAATAAAGTTTAAAAGTTCAATGAGCTACCACAAGAAATAATGAGTTTATAAAAAGATCTTATTCTTAACATAACCGCAATTTTACCTTAGTTTCAGTCTTAATCCTAATTCCTTAATTAAAAAGAAGTTCTTGGAAATTGTTTAAATCTTAGTTGTTTCTCTCAATGGTGTTCCAATTGTTTAAGTATTGGGTATTTAAAGAGTAGAACAGTAAAAGAACACTTCAAGGAACAGTTCCCTGGCAATTGGAAAGCAGTTTCGATTATAAAAATTTGGTTTTAACCTAATCGTAAGAATCCAACGACAGCCCTTTGCGCATGCTATTTGTTGTGGTATTAGCCTTAGTCCTAAGTTACAAGATAGAAACTTTCAAGATCAAGTGTTAAGACCTCCATACAACTATAGGATTAGGTTAGGATTTTTATAAGCGCTTCACTTAGGGCAAAGACTATGGCTAAGTTCTAAGTTATGACTAAGACCTTTTTTATAAACTCACCAAGAGTAAACTCTGCGTTTTTGTGCATTAAGTAGGATTTATTAGAAATGCTACCGTGTTTATAATTTGAATTTTATTTATATTTCCAGTTTTCTAAGGGAAATACCTATATAAAACAGTACCCACACGAGGTGATTAATTTTTTTAATGATAAATCTTCAGTAATTGAATATTGTATCTTTTTTATTATTAGTCCTTCTAAAGATTTACCAACTACATAACCTACCAATAAACCACATTGTGAAAATAAAATAATTATTTCGAATTTCAGTTTGATGTTTCTAAAGATGGAATACCTATAACATCGAATCAGATAAGAGGTTTGGGCACAGACGTTGCGATAATATCAAGTATGGTATTTTTGGCGCAGTTTCTTCTTTCAATATGCATGGGCTCCATTGTAAGTGCAGTGGGAACTACCACAGTAGTTGTAAGTGTCGCAAGCATTTTATCGTTACTGGGGGCTATATCTGCGTCTCAGATATTGTACTTAGATCTTTAGATGTGTTATTTTTATTTGTTGTAAATATCTGTTTATTTCTGTATCTTAATGTTTGTAACCATAATTAACAGATTAACAAATAATAAAGAATTAACCCAACTAATAAATGTAATTATTTCTGTATAAATGTTCCAGAAAATTGAGAACATACTTGTCCAGGGTGACACCAAGATTTAGGGAATTTTCGTTATTAGTACCAATCGCCATTATTCTATGGCTAGAAATTGGCCTCAATGATTTGGGATCGAGGGGGATTATCCCTCTTTATCCTGCCTCATCTCGTGTAGGCCTGGACAGCCTTCGTAGGTGGGCCCCATCCGTCGTCTACCCCGACCGCAAATGCGGCCGGTGTAGGCGCTTTGTGGGACCTCCTTTTGTCCTGGCTGGGCCCCGCCGGCTAGGACCCTTTCTTCTGGCGCTCTTCTTGCTTCGCCGGCTCGTCTGTGTAAACCCCGGGGGTAGTGTCATGTTTATGTGCGGTATGGTTGGGTAGGGTAGTGCGGCTATGCAGCCTGGGATGCGCTTTGCTAAGGTGGCCCTTAGGCTAGCGCGGGAGGGGAGGGTTAAGGAGGGTATGGGGGTGTGTATGTGTGTGTGTGTGTGTGTGTGTGTGTGTGTCGTTGTCTTCGTTTCTTGATCCTGGCTGTCTCTGAAACAGAAAAGGTTAGCGGGCAGGGGGGGGGGTCATTGGGGTGGTCACCCAGGGTCAAAAAGTTGGTGTCTAGGTCTTTTGTGTTTGTCAGTCACGTCGGGTACGTAGTCAACGGCTTGCCTGAGGAGGGGATTGTCATGTCTAGCGGCTACGTCAAATCGTTTCTCCGCGTTTTGTCTTATTGTCTGTGTAGCGTTTGTGTATTGTAAGCGTACCAGGGCGCGTCGGTGGCCGTGCGGAGGGCTATGTTTTCCACAGCCTGTAATGACTTTAAGTGGCTTTTTGCCGCGTGACCCTAGTACCAATCGTGCAATGTTGGGTTGCATAAACTCATCGGTCTCATAAATATTTATGGAGGCTCTGTATATCTTCTATTTTTGTTATTTCAGGTATGTACGTAACAAATAGAAATTCAGTATTAATAATTAATAATCTTTATACTTATCTATCCAAATCTTTATGAAATGCGATTGATTAAAAATAAACATATATTATTTAGTTAAATTAAATTAAACAGTGTTTAAACGTATTTAACAAAGTAATTTAAAAGTAAACTGCATTACTCCCTGGTCCAATTTTAGTTCATTATATTTCTTCGCCTGACACAATGAGGGAGCCAGCTGTCTTTTAAATGTCAGTAATATTTTGATGTTGGTATTCTTGTATTATATGTTTTGCGCCACAGACCACCTAGACTGGCTTATAGAGCGACTTTGGTGAAAACACTTTGGAGCCTGATTTGGAGCCCAGCGCTCAGTCGTGTCCTAGCATTTGACGTGTTCGCATCGCTGTGATTTCGATAATTAGACGTTTTATCATGGGCAAGTGCATTGTAAAACATTGTATAAATAGAAGTGATCGAGTTGGTGAGGAGAGGCGAAAAGTTTCCTTCTTTAGGGATGTAAAAAAAAGGAATATATAAAAGGTAAATACGTACGCCATTTTTCGGTTAACGTCACAAGTTTCCAGGGTTAGCTTTATGATTTTGTTGGCCCACATAGTGTAGTGAATAACGTACGTGATATTGTTATTATAAAATAATGAATGAATTACTGTAAAATATTTTTAGTAATTATTTACTTTATGTGAGTCTTAAATTTTTATGAAATTTTACCAATTCCCGTCATTTCGAGATAGCTGAAAATTGATTAAATATTTTTTTCAATTAAAAAAATCGCAAACAAAACTAATTTCAGATTCAGTATTCGTACAGTCAATTAATTTTTATTAAAGATCGTGGTTGTTTGACGTATCCATCTCGAGATGCCGTAGTAATATGCTAAGAAACAGAAAAATTAATAAAATTTTTAAATAATGAAAGCAGAACACCTAGGCTACAGAAAAATAAAATTGTTTATCATGTATTAAAAAACTTGCTGAATGTGAATATATTTGAAAATTTCCATGAACATCAATTTGATCATTTGCTTAACATTTAATAGAACTTGTAAGGGCTGAATGTGAAAAGTATATCGATGTACGAATAAATCATGAAGTCAAAAATTATTTAATTCGGTAAAATCTACGAAAAGACAAATATTAAATAAATTAATATTATTTAGAGGATAATAAATATATTTAAATTATTTTGTAGTTTTATTTAGTGACGCTAAAATATACTATTTTCTGAATTACAAACTTAAAATTGAATATTTGTCATAAGATGCAATATAATGTTTAATTTTAATAAAAATATTACTTAATCCGGATCTGCTTAAAGATGCGCACGATCACATTGCCTTCCACACTCCACTTCCCCGGATTTTGCATTCACTGGTACCCGTGCATTGGAATTAGATACGGCCAGTCTAGGTGGTCTGTGGTTTTGCGCTGTCGACAAGTAGTGGTTCAGTGTTCAGTGGTTAGTGGTTCATTCATTAAATTTTTTTAATAAACCTACGTTGTGTTGCATATATTTAACAATAAATTTTCTTAGATATTCTGTGTACTACATGTATTGTAATTTATAATTGTGCAAATGTAAATGTAGTGCAAGAACATGTTCTAACAGTGATCTCGTCGCAAGAACTACTGATTTATACTTCTCTGTTCTAAATATTGCAGATCAAATATAATCTACAAAATGCCAGTTTTAGAAGCAACAAATACAAATGATGATACGGGTCCGATAAATCCGTTAGTGGGCATAATTTACCCTCCACCGGAGGTGAGGAGTATCCTTTTGAGCGTAATAGAAGTAAAAATGTTAATTTTTTCCTGCACCAATTCCTCAATGAAATTACTGCAAAATATGTTTTATCATCCACAATATTCAGGAAGGTCAATAAATAAACCAAAATATTGTACAAAGTGTAAAAAATAAATGACCTAAGTGACCCTATACAGGAGATACATTTACTCGTATTTAGTGCCATGTACTTACATCGTATGTTTCCTATCCTAGCAAAATCAACCGTAAATACTTCATGGATGCAATTATACACATCCTCTTTTATTTCATGGATACTGTTGCTCATGTTTTCATCGCACACATTTTAGGTCTTGACATGGTATATCATCTAAAAAGTGACACATTTATCGTTCATATAATTGTATTTTGTAGTGAAGTCGATACAAAATTCATTTAATGAAAGTTAAAAGTAAAATATATTTTCCTGATGAGAAAATTTAGATATTGTTGACAAGACTGCTAGCTTTGTTGCAAGAAATGGACCTGAATTTGAGGCTCGTATTAGGCAAAATGAACTGGGCAATCCAAAATTTAATTTTCTTAATACTGGTGATCCCTATCATTCGTACTATCAACATAAAGTTAAAGATTTTAGAGAAGGAAAAGGTAAGTGATTTGTAGCAAGCACATTCTGTTAGAGTTAGTATAAGTATGCAACAATTTTTAATTAATACGATTCCTAGCTGTATCAAATTTAGTTAACTGCAAATTTTGAACTCACCTTCAAACTAGGAGCAGATTAATCTCTTTATGGAAAAGTAAAAAAATGCAAAAAATTGTTGAGATGTAATTGTAGTTATTTTTTGTAAATACCACTTTACTTTAAAAAAGATATTCTTGTTGCATGTCGTTAGTGTACTATTCCAGAGAAAAACGGGTAAAATTTTTTTCCTGCAGTCATCAGTTGCAGTTTACAGTTTTAAATGACAGTTTTGATACAGTATGAATGTAGTATATAATTTATATTTCCATTTATTATTTATTTCTTTTAAAATAAAATGATGATACCTAGCCAAATTTGAATATTTGGTCTGTTGTGACTTTGAGTATCTTGATAATAAAATAACGAGAGCGATTTGTAAACAAAAAAACTGATATAATTTAGATTTTTACGTTTTTTGTCAATATTTTATATTATTCATATAACAATATTAATGTTTTAGGTCAAGAACCTTCTACAGGTCTCAATCAAGCTATATCAAAATTATCAGTTACTCCAGCAGCTCAACAGAAGCAACAAGAAATTTTGAAACAAGTGGAGCAACCTTTTGTGCCCAAAGAGCCTCCACCTGAGTTCGAATTCATTGCGGACCCACCATCAATTTCTGCACTTGATCTGTATGGATGTTAAAATTATTTGTGTTGTAAAATAACTATACATTTAATTACATTTTAGGGATATTGTGAAATTAACGGCACAGTTTGTCGCTAGAAATGGTAGAGCATTTTTAACTCAGTTAATGAATCGTGAGCAACGTAATTTCCAGTTTGACTTTTTAAGACCCCAGCATTCCTTGTTTCAGTACTTCACCAAACTTTTAGAGCAGTATACAAAGGTAAGTTTTTCTCGTTTCGTACATGGATTCGCATATGAGGTGTCTATCCTGTATATTTCTTCTGTAGTACGGTTTTTTTTCTTGTATTAACTAAAGTTATTTCTATCTATTTTACATTATTTTTAATTTTACTCTTACATAGTTTTCTATTTGCGTTATGAAACAATGTAAATATTAGTCCAATATACAAAAGATTATTAGAAAGTAACCCATCACCAAAGGTCAATACATTCAATATTTTCTGACCTATTTTTTTTACATTTGGTGATTCACAGAGGATATTGATGCTGTACTGATATTCAGTCATGATTCAATTTTGATTAAATTATTTTGAAAATGGATTTTTACAGCATTTTGATAACATCCTGTGGAGTACTCCAACATTATTAGCCAAACAGCTAAGCAATAATCAGCCTGAGATGTTCTTAAAATACCATTTTTTTTATCCAACTTATCTGTATTATTGAGGAAGAAACGCATTCTTATATCTGTGCAAGATTTTATTGACTGAAAAATATTGTACGTACAGAACTAAGTTATCTTAAACTTGCACAAAAAGTAAAACTGAAGATTGAAATAACAAGACCTAATTTTCAGTGTTGATTTCACTTGATCAGATAACTGCTTGACATCGACGAACCATACTTAAAATTAGACTACAAGTTAGATCTTGGTCAATGTTTTCCCAGAGGTCCTGTAACCTTTGTCCAAGCTGTTGTTTGGACAAAAATAAACTCTGCTCTTAATATAACGAATGTGTACTATAGGAATCAGGTCAGGGTTTCTGGCTGGCCATTGCAATGTAAGAATGTTAATGTTGGTGAGATATAATTCCACAATTTGTGCAATATGTGGTATAGCATTATCGTCCATGAAAATGTGCAAAAGACATTACATGAGGTTCTAAAAATGTTTGTATTGTAAGAATCTGATGTGCTCTCGCATGGTATCATCCCCAACTCAATACGAGCCTCCATATAAAAGAGCCGCTTCTAAACAGAACATTTGGAACCTGACCTTCAGTACATGCGCATATATCTATCACTGCTATATAAACAAAATCCATATTCATCTCGTCACTGAACATAAGTTAGCCAAATCAACATCTAACCAGTAATGTTTTTCAGCAATTGTTAATCTAGGTCTGTAATACTCTGCATATAATTGTGGGCCTATTGCTTGCTATTTTGAATCTTGCAATGTATGCATAGAAAACTAAAATTTTTACGTACAATATATAAAAAGAGGACAAATCAGGCTACATTGTGATTATGTGGATTTGCCGATGATGTTACTATGCATCGCAAGGTTTATCAAAATTCTGTTAACAATTTGTTTTCTAAATAATGCCCGGTATTAATCAAATTGCATCATAAGTGAAAATGCAAAAGTATAGCATCAAAATTTCCTGCAAATCTAGTGATAAAAGAAAGATAATCGTAATCGGATAAATGGGTCAGAAAATATTAAATATAAAACTGGTGAAGCATTATTTTCTTCTCCCGATTTATTACATTCATTTTAAAGGTCCTTATTCCACCTAAAAGCATGCAACAACGTTTGCGAGACGAGGCAAAGAGTGCCATATCTGTCCTCGAACAAGTGAAATATCGAGCAGAGTGGCAGAAGTATCAAGAAGCTCAAAAAGCGAAGGAAGAAGAGATTTTAGAGAGGGAAAGAGGTACCGATTTCAGAATTTGTAAAGATATTTATGTATTATGTGTATGTATTTTGTTTGCAGTTGCTTACGCCCAAATCGATTGGCATGATTTCGTAGTAGTAGAAACGGTAGATTATCAACCGTTTGAAATTGGCAATTTTCCGCCACCAACAACACCCGAAGAAGTCGGCGCTAGGATTCTTATCCAAGAACGAATCGAAGAAGGAGAAGACATCGAGATGCAGTTAGAAAGCGATGATGAGGAAACTAATGCAGCTGTAAGTATTTTTAATAACTTAATGATTAAAATTTATTGTCGAATAAAATTTTTAGGATGAAGGTTTAAGTACAATGCAGGATAAAACAAATAATCGTAAAGGCCGTGACGATAATCGCATCCAAGATATGGAAGAAGAGAGCTCTGAAGAAGAAAACGATATTTTAGAAAAAACACCCTTGACGTCTAACATACAGCCACCTCTGCCTCCTATCCCCGATAAAGTGCTCGTTAAAAAATATGATCCTAAGCAAGGTTAAATATATGTATATATTTATAAGTGGTCACAAATAAATAAATTTTTTTTTTGCAGCTGTTAAAGTCACCAGGCCTACTGTAGGTGACGATTATCTCGTTTCACCAATCACTGGTGAGAAGATCCCCGCAAGTAAGGTTCAGGAGCACATGCGGATCGGATTACTTGATCCGAGATGGGTCGAACAAAGAGATAAGCAAGTCATGGACAAAATGAACCAAGAGACTGTGTATGCCGCGGGTTCAGCGATCGACGCCTCCTTGAAGTTACTCGCCGAAAGACGTACGGATATATTCGGTGTCGGCGATGAAGAAACGGCTATCGGTAAGAAGATAGGCGAAGAAGATGTGAGAAAAGATGAGAAAGTTACTTGGGACGGCCATACCAGCAGTGTCGAGGCTGCTACTAGAGCGGCACGTGCAAATATTACATTGGAAGAACAAATCCATCAAATTCATAAGGTTAGCATTATTGACACACAAATACTATTGGAATCTATTAAATATAGGAAATGTAAGTTTGGTTAAATTGAGGAAAAATTGCAAATTTCGCTCTTATCGATGATCCAAAACAAAGTTCGTGTATCTCGTGATTTTGGAGATTTAAAATAAACTAGAAAGGTAGGCGACTTGACCTTTCTATCAAGCCTTCGGCCCTCAAATGCGACCCGCCTGCATTTCGAACCCCGGACCTTCGGCTTCGCAGTCACGAGTTTACAAAATGAACTACATCGATGTAACGCTAGGTGAAGCCTGTATGGGCTATTTGAAACATTGCGTCTCCGCGAATGTAAACAGAAAATTGAAAATGTTCAATCAAGTTTTATCACCAAAGTAGCATCTCTGAAAGATTGAAACTGGTGCCTAACGGCAAAATAACAACTCACCGTGGCTTGATCGACCGGGAAAATGCGTCAAATGACAAAATTTATTTTGATATCTTCACTGACCGTCTCCCTCTCCGTCTAAATATCGGATATACTTTGGGTATCTCTCGAACATCGAAAAGTCATTTTTCGGCGACGGCTCTGTTTAAAGTGGAAAAAATTTCACTTAGAAGACACGACACATCACTTTCAGAATACGACGTTGGAATAAAGGAAGGTCCGAGGGGCCTTCTGGTGATTTGGGGGGTGGGACATTAGTCACCCTCCAAGTGCTTTTCGTTAATACTAAAGCACTGGTTCAAGCATTTTTTCCACTGTATGAAACACCTTTTGTACTCCTCTTTTCCGATGCCTTGCGGTGCCGCCTTCGATTTTCTCTTCACCTTTAGAATGTGTGCAAAACGTTTCCCTTTCGGCTCCCTTTTCATTCAGGGAAACAAAAAAAAAATCACAAGGTGCCAGATCAGGTGAGTAGGGTGGGTGAGGAGGTGGCATCTTGCGATTTACAACAAAAAAAAACACGCACAGGGATGGCTGTGTGAGCTGGAACATTAGCCAACAGGATTTTGTTTAAAATAAAAATAGTAACTGCCTTCTTAGAGAAAAAAGAAACCATCACAATTTTAAGGTTATATTAAATTTATGATAGCGATCAAAAGTATTCATAGGGGAAAAGGGATTACCAATCCTGATCATATAATCTGACACGATCCGGAAACAAGAAAACAACTATGAACATGATTTTGGGATCATAACATGTTTAGATCCGAAAACGGCATCCGAAAGAAAGTAGCTAATGTCATGGTAGAAGAACCAGTCCGCATTCTGCCACAAATCGGGCTATTTCAACCGAACGTGCAACCGCCTAACAACACTCAGGTACTGCTCAGGAATTTACTCTGATTGAACAATGCCATAAACTTCAGAAAAACATAACATTGTCTTCACGACCGATTTGACTTGCCGAACCTTTTTCAGGCGGGAGGAGTTCATGGCCTGCCACTGCTTTGACTGTTGCTTTGTCTCACAATCGTACCCATAACACCACGATTCTTCCCCGGTGATGATTTCATCAAAAAAGTTTTTATTTAATGTGTTTACTTGTAATATTTACAAAAAAATATATATGTAAATTAATTTATATAACTTTAGGTCAAAGGTTTACTACCGGATGAGGAGAAAGAAAAGATTGGTCCTAAAAATGTTGGAGCGAAGGGAAGTAAAATTAATATTCAGAACATTATTACTTCAAAACCTCAAAATAATCCACAAGTGAGTATATATCAATTTTTATTTAATTTTTCCTAGTCATCTTAATTTTTTTTTAAAGGACTAGATATTTGTATTCTTAAAATTTTGAAAGATCCAATTGCTGTTCAATGTTCAACAATTTTGAAACTAACATGTTATATTTAAAAAAATTTAATAATGTATATTAAAAATACAAAAATTAAAATTGTGGGGATCAGAAAACATTTAAAAATTATGGGATCTACTTGAACGTAGATGCAATGGTTTGTCATTGTTCATTGTAAACGAATCATTAATTTTGGTGACTCTAAAATTTAGGGATTTTTAGTTGACAGTACCACTCCTGCAATGTTGGTTGTCTAAGCTCACGCGGTCATGTAGCTTGTAAACATTTATGAAGGCTCTGTAGTTCAATGTACACCATATGTTGGGCCACTCTGTGTTTCATATTTAAAAATATGTGTTTTTGATCCCTGCAACCATTCATTTTTATATTACTAGTAATAGCATCTATTAATTTTTGTCACATTTCGACCATTCGCTATAATTTAATTAAAAAAAAAACGCTTATAGCAAAACAAAACTTCAGTGTCTGTAATGCAAACTCAGGGAGGACCAACTATAGCTTTGCAAGTTCCACCTCAGCCTATGATGGCACCACAGCCTCCTATCATGATGATGCCAGCTCCTCCAATGCCTCCTATGAGACCACCCCCGCTAATGAGTAAGTAATATTTACTTTTTCTTTTTGCATTCCGATATATTAATTGCTGCAGGTGGTTTTCTCTCCTACACCGATCTCGAAAAAGGGGCATTTTGCATACACTAAGGCTTTCCTCGTGAGCCGTGCAGCGGCAAGACCTTCCTTAATCCGTTTAGTATATTTTGAAGGCGATTTCTTAACGTCTTGCGAATGAAATTTCACTTTTCTGGGGGTTCCGCTGTCAAATAACACAAATTTTCGCTGTGGGAGAGAGACAGAACCCGACGGGAACTCCCACCGATGGACGTTTTGAGGGTCAATTTCAAATGCTACATGCTTTTTTCCAAGGATCCATCGAGGGTTTACACAACTTCTACGCGCGAGAACGCCGAAATTTGCTTTTTAAAAAGGTCTGCACCTTGCATCTCTCTCGCGGAACCCCAACATTTTCGTAAAGCCCGGATTATTTCGCCCAAAACGCAATTTTCGCGGCGTCATATTTTTCTTTATGGATACTGCCGGCATCTGCACTTTGTTCCGAGAGGGAGACAAAAATTTTCTTTTTGCATACGAGCAGCTCCCGCAACTCGGCGACGTCCCCTTTCCGCTACCGGGACACTTTTCTGATGCCACGTCGCAACATTCTCTCTCTTCTATATCGCTCTCAACTTTTATTAGGTCAAATGTGACAAAATATAAGACAACATTAAGAATATTTTGATACAAACTGTCACCGCGGTAGAAACGTCAGAATTGTCAAATTCTCCACTGCGCCAGGCAATTATTTGATGTTTTATACCGTTCCGAGTCCTTAGCAGATGATTTTACGGCAGAAAAATGAAATTTTTAACTTTGCGAAAATGTTTGTTTACTTCGGCTATGAACAGGAATGCAAATACTGATACGGACAAACTGTCTAGAGGCAATAATGGCTCAGTGCTAAAAGTGGCGAATTGCAACTTAGAGGTCGACGGTTTGCATCTCGCTCAGGATCTCTATTATTTTTTTTACTTATTGCCGTATTTTACCTTCATTATGGAGTTTTCTTTTAAAATCTTTCTATAAAAAGAAAATATAATTTTTCCATTAGGTTTTTATACACAGGGTGTCTAAAAAATAAAAATATTACGTTGAACTTCGAACAGTCCATGAAGTTACGATGTTGATGACTTTTATATACACGATGTTCTAAAAAATGTTACAATTACTGCATCAGCGGAGCTTGCCGACCTTTCTAGTTATTAATTAACACGCGATACAAGTATAAAATTAGTAGTAATATTCAGTTACAAAGCAGCATTTTCAATACTAAATTTATTATAATAGAGAAATAGTCAATTTGAAGGAAATGTATGCCGCTAATGTCTTAAATTAAGCAACAAATACATGGAGGCCTCAGAGGTACGTAGCACTTAATGCCCGGAAAACATAATTATACACATTGTGCCCTTTTATTCCGACAGAGAGAAATAAACTTAACTAATGACATTGTGGGAAACACCTACTCTCGGCATTATATGGCTTGACTGGCATTGAATTATGCTTCCAATATCTATTAAATATCAATCATTCATCAAGAGAGTCAAGTTATTAGTTCTCATCAGTATCAAATTGTCCCCATTTATCCCCAAATTACCCCTCTTTTGTCCCCATTTGCTCCTTTTCACCCTCAAACTGTCTCTCATTTGTCCTCTTTTCTTCATACAGTGTAGGAAAGTACCGATGGTCTATCAGAAGTTATGTGAGAGCGATAAAGTAAGCCATAGAAATCCAGTGATAGACTAGGATGGCTATAATGAAGGCGTCTAATAGTCAACGCCCATTTCGCCCTTCCACAAATAAAAAGTGGATCTTATTTGTGGAAGGGCGAAACGGGCAGTGACTATGAGAGGCCTTCATCATAGCCATCCTTCTCTATCGCATGGATTTCTATGGCTTACTTTATCGCTCTCACGTAACTTCAGATAGACCATCGGTACTTTCCTACCCTGTATATTAACCACATTTAATCACCTTTTATCGTCACGAATAGGGTTTGATCAGTGAAGTTTTTAATTTTCAAATCTAGTGGCAGCGCCTCCTCCGATGGCCAGTTTTGTGACTCCAATGCCCCCACAAATGGGACAGCCACTAAACATGCCGGTAAAACACCCCTCAGAAGGAGCGTCTGAAGATGAACCGAGCAACAAGAAAATGAGAAATGAAGATTCACTTGTACCGGAAGAAGTATTTTTGACTCGTAATCCGGTAAACTTAACCTAATACTATTGTTACAAATATAGATGAAATATACCACAAAAAAAAAGAAGTTCACCACTCGTAAAAGTTTTAGGTGAGCTTAGATTGTCAACATCCAGGTGGCATTACAGGCGATTTAATAACATGTGACACTAGCCGAGGCAAGTTTTTGTTGGAGTTGCTCTGCTCTTTTTGACTCGAATATTATATCGTCCATCTGTTGAACGTTGAGAACGATGGGTAGCGCAGATTTATTCAAGGCGAGAGTTGATGTCAATCGTTGGCCAGAGTGGAACTTAACGGGATGTGGGTTGGATATAGACTGTGTGGTAAAGGCCCCTTAGTAGCCTTTTTCTAACTTCACCGACCTTAATGCCTCCTGGATGTCACAACCAGACTCACCTAAGAATATGAGAAAAAGCGAGTGTTAGGAAAATTTCCTTGTTTTATACAGGACCTAAGGCCGTATCATAATTTAAAGAGATCGTTCTTTGAATAATTTTAAACCTTCAACGAAGAGTCTAGACTCGAGTCACTGATTTTTCAGATACAAGGTGTTGAATTTTAAGAGAATGAATATATTTATTGGGATGTTGAATAAGTTCTTACTGTTTTTCGTGAAAATTAATGCTTTGTTTAAAAAAATTAGTAAAAAAACATGTCACTGTCACATGTGATTGTCTGTCGCCAGTCACTACTTTTTTCCATCTTTCTGGCAGTATTTTAATTCCACGTCGGAAAAACGACACATCTTTTGAGGCACTCCAAGAGTTGATTCATTTTTTGGCATCTTCATAAGAAATGGAAAACAAGTGATAATCGGAAGGATCAATATCTGGTTATTATCTGATTTAAACATTTCCAAGTAGGTTTTCACTTCACAAAGTCACTTTGTCATGTATACTAGCCGTTTTCCTTCAATACTCTGCTCAAATGCATCAATTGTAGGCAATGGATATTCAGCTTTGTCGATGATGTTGATACATGACCGATACGATGCAAAAAACCTTTCCTTTTCTGCCATTGAAGCAGCTATTAGACGTACTCTTGGCAAGAACTTGTACAGCATCCAATGTCCTTGTTTTTGAATCATTCTTAATGCTTTCAACCGGTTCAAAACTGTTGTGTGATCAACTCCTAATGATTCTGCAAGTTCAGCTAGCGTCTGCCATGAGTCTTCATGAAGCAATGCCTCCAATTATTCGTCTTCAAACTGTTTCAGTGCGCCAAAGTGTTCTTTATCTTCAACATCAAAATCGTTATTTTCGAAGCGTCTAAACCAATCTTTGCATGTTATTTGCGACAGACCATGGCCGCTGTAAGTGTCAATATGAATCCTGTATGCTTCCCTGCAGATTTCTTTTGAATAAAATAGCGCATTAACATTCACTACAAATACTCTTTCTTCAGCACAAAATTCGACATATTTAATGAAAAAAAAAAAGTAGTTTACACACTTCGGTGAGATGACATGCACTGAATTTCAAGCTTACTGACACCCGTTGCACACATGCCGGAACCGGTTAACCGGATCTGGCTACTCGGCAGCCAGGTGTACAGTCTTATGGCAGCTTTCACATGTGACGGAAGGAGCTATCCAGTGAACCGGCTGCCGGGTTGTAGCTGGTCGCCACCACTGCCTGTTTTTTTATTGTGACGAAGTCACCGTTTGCAGTAGCCAAGCCACATAATTGCAATGCATCTACGATCCCTCTCTTGACGTGATAAAAATGCAACTGACTGATATCGGTCAAACCAGTTTGAAAATTAAATGACGTGTAAAAGAAATAGCCTGTCCGGCAAGTGTGAAACGACGCTTATAATACTTCTTGTACGTTACCATCTTAAACTACAGTTCTGGTAACGCCATCTGTTGGAAAACAATGAGCACTTATTCAACGTACCTACATTTAGTTACTCCTGACAAAATTTACAATACATATATATTTTATAGAATCCAGTGCCAATCAAAGTGACTGTACCGGTTATGCCAGAAAAATCGGAATGGAAATTGACCGGTCAACTATTAAGTTTCACGTTGCCTTTGGCTGAAACCGTTGGAAATCTGAAAATGAAATTGCAAGAAGAAACTAACATGCCTCCGGCAAAGCAGAAGCTATTTTTTGATGTAAGTATGTCATTTATTAGGACTGTGAATTAATTTTGAGGGATTTTTTTGTAAGTGCAACAATGCTTTTTCCCATCGTTTTGGCAGCGTACGATTCCGTGTCGAAAGAACAACAAATTTTTTGATGTTATCCACCAATGAATTCAATTTTTCTTATCTTCATAAGATTGGAAACGTTGCTTAGCCAAGATGTGTTCCATGGATCGGAATAAGTAGTAATCCGATGGAGCAATATCTGGTGAATATGGCGGGTGGGGTAAAACAACTCATTTCAGTGTTTCTAAGTATTTTTTGACTTTGTGAGCAATGTTCCCTCTAATTTTTTTACTGACTGCATGGTACAAAAGTATTTGGAAGCAAAAATGTTCAAAACGTATGTAAAAGTGTGCAAGTGGGGGGGTCCTGCGCCTGTGTTTGAAGTCAGAAGAATTTTTTTTTAATAAATACTCTTGAAAATTACATTTTAAAGCATTTTAATAACATACAAACAAGAAAGGATTTTTCCATCGTTAATTTTTTTATAAAGTGAAATTTAAAACAAGCTCATTGTGCGCAGAATACAAAAATGGCTGCTCAACTTTAGAAAAACTAGTGCACCCGCGCACCCCCGTAGCTTAGAGGGAACTTTGTTCATGAGCAACATGTGGTCGAGCGTTCTTTTGTTGAAAAAATACTTTATCGCGACTTTCCACGAATCGCAGACCAAATATAGAGAATGAGCTTTCTACGCTTAGGATTATCCATTGTGTATCCATTTTTCATCGCCATTGACGATACGATGCAAAAATCCTTTTCTTTATTTTGCCATCGAAACAATTGTTTACACGTGAAAAATTTCCTTTCAACATCTCTCGGCTTCAATTTGTATAGCACTCAATTTCCTTGCTTTTGAGTCATACCGAGTGCATTTATATGTTTGAAAACTGTTGTGTGATCAGCATTCAACGATTCAGCAAGTTCATCTTGTATTTGACAAGAGTCTTGATCAAGTAATGCTTCTATTTGCTCATCTTCGAAGTTTTTCTATTGACCAGTGCGTTCTTTGCCAACTGAATCAAAATCACTACTTCTAAAACGTCGAAACCAATAGTCGCACGCTTTTAAAGATGGAGTATGTTCACCGCAAGTTTTCAACAGCACTCGATGACTTTCCGCAACAATGAATTAAGCAAGAAAAGTAAAATTTCCTGCAAATGCTGTTTTGTTGGTTTCGTAAATCCACATCTTCGGAGCTGAGAAAACATATGTTGTTTATACTTCAGCAAAATGACATAATAAAAATTAAAAAGTAAAGCCTAATGACAGAGCTTTGACATGAATATAGTTACAGAAGTGTCCGATGTGATATGTTAATTATTTTTACTTATTGGTTTAAATATAAATTGAAAAATTAGAATATTCCCAATGTCGCCCTTTTTGAAGCTCGTCGGCACTCTTGAGTGCCGCATCCTAGCTACGTGTGTGGAAACCATGGAAACGAACTCGACCGTTCAGATTTGTTGTTCTGTGTTGGGGATATTCCAACATGGTATAGCATAAATTACGCCATCTATTGTAAATCCCTCAAAATTAATTCAGTCGTAGTAGTTTATATATAAAGATATTGAATTTATTATATATTTATTTTTAGGGCATGTTCTTTAAGGATTCAAACACATTGGCTTACTACAATATTACTCCAGGCACCATGATACAATTGCAAATTAAGGAAAGAGGTGGAAGAAAGAAATAAATTTCGTTAATCCATTCACGTAGTGTGAACTAATAACACAATATAAAAGGAAGTCGATATATAAATCGTTTTTAATGTTTATTGCAGAAATTTAAATAAAGTGTATGTGTAAAAAATATTTATTTTTATAATTTTCAGGTCTAAAGTTACATTATTTTAAATATATGCGAAGCAGCACAGTTTTTCGTGACGAATACAATTTTTTTAAATATACAGGATGTAGTTAAAAAGTTATTAACAATAAATCCAATTTTTCTATTCTTTATTATCCGAAGAGTTACAAATGTTTCACACGATTTTTGTACTATTGGTTTTAAGAAGGCTATAGCAAATGAGCAACCAGCAATACATTTTTATAGATTTTATTACACTGTCTAAATATGAATTAATGCACAAATAACAGATTTTCCTCCATTCTAATGCAGATTTTCTATAAAATGGTCTTAGTTTGAACCTCAAATTACTTATTGGTGTAAAGAAATTTATAATTTACAATGCCACTTGTTCAAAAGCGACAAATTTCAAATTTCTTTACAACCAAGAGATCATGCCAGAAAATTGGAATTTTGTGAATAGATCAACGCTAATAGTCAACTAGTTCCAATGATGCTTTTTACTGACGAAGCTGATACATAATTTGCATGGATCATCATTTTTAGATGAGTTTTTAACGGAAACGGCTGCTCCTAGAAACTTCAATAAGGTGTACATTTCTTAAATACAAAACATGGGTGAAAATGTTTTTCTATTCCAAAATGACATACACCATGGCACAAAAAGTTGAAGGGATTTAAAAGGATCCTAATGGTCGCTTGTGGCGCCCTCTGGGAGATACAACCAATCGTCCATAAAATTTGAATTTCCCGTCCCAAGAAACCTCGGCATACAAAATTTCATGAATTTAACTCAAAAGTAGTTATTAAAGAAAATGTAATAAATATTTTTTAATTTGACATCCTGTATATCCTAAACGAAGCGTTTCCCGACCTAAGTTCATAGGAAATTTTTTGCTTAAAATTGAACGTAGAATAACATACTGATGTATGTACATCTCCTCCTGAAAACCCTGTATAAAATTAATAAAGTTTAAAAAAATAAAGTTCCGTTATTTTCTGAGTATACAGGGTATCCCGAAATTCATGCAACACAATTTGGTCACAGATTCTTAAGACAAATTTAGGGGACTCGTATTTTTTATTTTTGCCATGTGGCCCCCTCTTTCGGAATTACAGCCCCCTGAAGTCCACCCCTAAGAATATTTTTTTTTATATATTTCAGAACCCTGTTATACGAGAATCACTAAATTTGGTACACAGGGGTTTTATGACATGTGGAATCTGATGGTGCTACGTTTTTTGGCGGGGAACCCCCTTAAGACTATTTTTCGTGAGCCCCCTTGTCTTTGGAGCCAAAAAATTTGGTCACATTTAAATTTCTTAAAAATTGTCAGTCCACTAGAATGCCATTAAATTTATTAACTTTTTGTCTCTTTATACTTTTTTCGTAAAACGCAATGTTTTCGAGAAAAATCTGAAAATGTGATCGAATGCATATCGTGATCCGGCATTTTCCTCAAAAACATTGCATTTTACGAAACAAATATTAAGAGACAAAAAAGTTTCTAAATTCAATGGCTTTCTAGCTAATAATTTTTAAAAAAATCAAATTTGCGACCAAATTTTTCTGGTTCCAAAGACACGGGGGCCAACGAAAAAGTGTCTAAAGGTGGTTTCTCGCCAAAAAGCGTAACACTGTGGGATTCCACGTCACAAAAACCCTGTGTATCAAATTTAGTGATTCTCGTGCATGGTTTTTGAGATATAAAAGACTTCTTAGAGGCAGATTTCAGGGGGCTGTAACTCCGAAAGAGGGGGCCAGTTGGCAAAAACAAAAAATACAGGCTTCTTAAATTTGTCTTAAGAATCTATAACGAAATTTTGTTGATTTTTTTTTTCTTTGGGGTATCATAAGAAACATAGTGTACAAAAACAATAATTTTAAAGAATTAAAAAAACAAAATTAGATTAGAATTGTTCCTTTGAACTTTATTTAACATCAATGAATGTACACAAGTAATATATTACCCTTAAATAAGTCTAAAACCATTATTTATAAGATGTTGCCACAAAGAAAGACTAAGGTGATTCCAGAAAAGATCGCAATGTTAGTAAGTCCAACATAGAAAAAAATGTTCTGTGTTAGTCGCAATTTCAGAGAAAAAGAGTGATACAAATTACATTTTATCAAAGCTTTTTTAAGGAGCAGGAAACAATGGTATGGTGGAAAAAATCAACAGTTCATTTTTGATAGTTTTCAATTAATACCTTACAATTTTTGAGAAACATGGAAAGCTAATTTGAATGGTAAACGAATGACAAAAATACATTCCATATAAAAAAAAAATACAACTTTTATCAATCTCAAAAATTAATGAGTATTTTTTTTCTACCCCAATCTACTTAAATGTTTTGTTTTTAAATTCAACTCTTAATAACTGGGTTACAGGTTTGCACCATTTTTTGTTTAATTTAAATAATCAATATATAACAATATTTTCTATCTCGCATAGTTTTCAAAATAACTTCATATGCTATCGCATTTGGTCCACTCTATACAATCTCTTAGGATATCCATCTCGAATGTGGGAGGTTTTCTTCTACGTATTACATTTCAAAAATTAAAGAAATTAAAATAACATTTTTTATTTAAATATATAACAAATTAAGTGGTAAATAAATGCCATTAGTCATTTTCTAAAAATAAATTTGACCAATCACATTCACTGTTTTTCTCCACAGGACTAATTTTGTTTTTGAAATATTTTCCATCGTCTTCACAGTCGTAGAGAATAGCTTCGTTAGTTTCCTGAAAACTTTCTAGTGATTTTAAATTTCGATATACTTCTTCTCTATCAAAAAAATCTAAATCTAAAACTACATTTTTATAAAATTGCATTGGCTCATACAATTGTGGTCGTATATCGAAATAATCCCTTATAAATTCTAAAACATCACTAAATGATTTTAAATTATTAAAAATACGTTTCTCCTTCCTTGGCAAAACTTTTTCCAACATAAAAACTAAATGGTGATGAAAGCATTGGAATGTCAAATTGTAAGGTTTTTCTTCGACCACACATTTTGGATCTTTTAATTCATTTTCGTACCTTGCTAGATTTAAAGTACTATTGTAGCAGATATTTAACCAGTTTTGTATACAACTCACAGAAGTTGTAGTTGAACCACTGAACAACATTGGATTTGTTAGTAAACCATTAGCTACCATAAAACCATCACAATTTGTTTCGGTTTGTAGTAAAACACAGTCTTCCAACGACGTCAATCCACCGTTTGCTATTATTGGAATGTTACAATTTTCTTTAATTAACTTTAAAATGTTTTTATTTATTTCTCCTGTAAATTGGTTTGACGTTCTAGCATGTACACTAAGGAAACTAACACCACATAACTCCAACTGTTTGCAAAAATTAATCGTTTCATCAACATCATTTAAAATTCTCATTTTAACACTTACAGTGAATGGTTTCGATATCCTATTACGGCATTGCCTAACTATATCATAAACAAGCTCAGGTTTTTTTAACATAGCACAACCTAATTCTAATTCTTTTGCCCATTTTTGAGGGCAACCACAATTTAAATCCACTCCATTACAATATGGTGAAGAAAGGTGTGCTGCACCTACAAATTCATACACAGAATTTGCAGCAAACTGAGTTATTAATGGAGTATCTAGTAAATTTGTAGTCAACTCGTTTCTTCTTGCCTTTTCACTTAGACAAAAAGAATCCGCTAATATCATAGGTGTAAAAGTTAAATCACAGTCGTATAATTTAACCAAGTTTCTAAACTGCAATTTGCTATATCGAACCATTGGAGCACATACTTTAACCATTTTTTGTTTTTCAAATAAATCCAAAACATTCATATTCTTGTTTTCTTGCAACATTTTGCTGTACTTTAAACTTTATACGTGAACCCATAAAATAGGTATAACACTACCGAAAACTGTAAATCATTTTTGAATAATATAATGTAAGGTAAATAAAAATATAATTTTAAAGATGTCTTTTATTTAATGGTTATGTTATTTGGTTATTTTTGGTTATTAAGAGATTAGAAAAAGCTATCTATGCCACAGATATACTAAAATGGATTTAACTTAAATACTGACTGGAGTGACTGAGATCACTAGCTGCTTTCGTGTACGGTTTGATGTACTCTAAACAGTCGAAACTGTTGCAGAAGAGCAGAACAATTCTCATACAGGGGCGGAACGTGAGAGCGATAAAGAAAATCATAGAAATCCGTGCGATAGAGAAAGACAGCTATAATGAAGGCGTCTAATAGTCACCGCCCATTTCGCCTTTCCACAAATAAGATCCACTTCTTATTTGTCCACAGGAGTGTGACATATGCTGTTTTCTTTTACTCATGATTTCGGAATCATAACGCGTTACGATCCGAAATCTAGCAATCTGATTGGTTTTCATCGGATTGTAACACGTTATGATTCCGAAATCATGAGTAAAAGAAAAGGGCTATAATATACCCTCCTATACCTACCTCTCTCTCTCTCTAAACCTCCGCTACACTCTCGGCCACTGAAACGCTGCCTCCAGTAGTATATGCTCGAAGACTTAAACACTAGCCGATTTTTTGGTGTTTAATACTCGGGCTTACCCAGCCAATAATCTTAATAATTTATATGTCGCAACGAAAAGTCTTATTTATTTTGTCACTGAACGATCACAGCTAACATGGAGACTACAACTAACTTAGCGCTACTTGTTAGCACATAGTGCTTTCGATTAACGCTAAGTAAATGTTGCTTATGACGCGCGCCATTATTCCATGGCTAGAAATTGGCCTCAATGATTTGGGATAGAGGGGGATTATCCCTCTTTATCCTGTCTCATCTCGTGTAGGCCTGGACAGCCTTCGTAGGTAGGCCCCATCCGTCGTCTACCCCGACCTCCTTTTGTCCTGGCTGGGCCTCGCCGGCTAGGGCCCTTTCTTCTGGCGCTCTTCTTGGCTTATGACGTTGAACGCATCCAATATTTTGCAATTTAAATTAATGACAAGAGTAACAAAACAAACAAACAATGCTACATCTACATACATGCAAATTTCGCTATTGAACTTTATTTGTAGAAAACGATGAAAAACTGGCTTACACTTTTCGTTATTTTCAGGTATGTACAGCACACGATTTTTCCTCGAATTTTCATCGATGTGATTTTGAAAATATTGCCAATGACCAAAAAGCATTATATTCATGAGACTATAGAGTGTAGACAAGTAGTGACGACTTCATGTTACAAAAAAGTGAACCATTTCTTGGGTCACGTAAAGGCAGCGCTGATGTAAGTAAGTGGAGTATAAAATAGAGCCGCGAGAAATTTAAAATGACTTAATGACGTTATTTTTTACTAATTTCTTATAAATATTAAATAAATCCTTCCGCTTATCTACAGCGTCTGACGTTGTAAGCGCAACTTCGTTAGTAGTCTCTCCCAGAGCCAGTATATGTATAGAGTACCGCATTCTTTTGCCGCGTCAAATGCCGCCGTCGGCGCCATGTTTACTCCTAGTGGTCAGTAAGTCAGTATATCTACAGTCGTGGCACCCTAGATAAATGATACTATAGATAGGAAACTTGAACAAATTTCGTGGTCATTAACAGCGCTAACTGTCGACACTTTCTCCAACTTCTATTGTTTTCCTTCTCTAGGAATTATCGGTAATACAGTGAGTTAAATTACCTGTAGCCGGTAAAAGATGCAAGCGCCATCTAGTTGTACGCTCTACAACTATATACCTACCTACTCAATATTTGTTTTAGGTATTCTGCCGCCGCTAAATTTAAAATTACATAACAAATCTCACCCTACACAGATCACTCAGAAATTGATTTTGTAAAATAATTTTCACGTAGATAATTTTTTTTGTCACCATGAGAAAATAAGTACATTTGATAAAAAGCATTAAAATCACTCAAGCATTAAAGACACTTTTAAATGCTCTAATAGTCTTCCTACTTAAAATAAGAAATAATTTTGATACTGTAACTTTTTAAAATGTTTGTTGAAAAAATTTCAAATTTCAGTACATATTTTGAAAAAAAAAGAGTGAAAATGATTATAGAGTTTCAGTGCTTTCTATATTGTATTAGCTTTCACGGTGAATAAAAAAATATTACAAGTAAATAATTTTACTAAACCAATCTTTGATTAATTCTTGTAATAGAGATTTATTATGCAACTTTAAATTTTTCGTTGTGTTGATATCCATAAAAAAAACTACCTACCTCTGATCACATTTTTTATTAAAAAAAAAAAAAAAACAAAACATTTTATTATTAATAAAAAAATGTGATTATATGATGATCAGACATTATTATGTTATATAAATAAATGTGAATGAAATATCTAATAAAACACACTAAAAACACAAATAAAACACACACCAACACTCGCCAAACCTAACCAACAATAAACAATAAACATGAACAAGAATGACATGAAATGATTCATAATTGCAATTGTCAAAATTTATTCTACAAAATCTTTGTTGCGACATCTATAGACTCTTTCCCCAACTTGTATATCCATCTCAAGTCACGTGGTTCCCAGTGTCCCCATATTTTCAAGTATAAGTTCTCGGGCCCTGCGTGGCACGTTAAAGTTCAAAGGACCAGAGCAACGGACCGGGCAAGTTCTGATAAAAGAATTGTGTCAATTTTTAGAGAAATGCCGTGTTGTTGTTCGGTTAATTGCTCTGAGAGATCAGAGAAAGGTACTAGATTGTTTTTATTGCCTCAAGGGCCGAAAAATGAATCAAGGAGAAAACAGTGGATAAATAATATTAACCGAAAAGATCGTCTTCCCGATCGTGCTTATGTTTGTGAGGTAAGAATATTTATTAGTGTATACTTTCGTAATTACATAGTTTAATGTGTATTATAGAAGCATTTTACAAGTGATCAGTTCGAAAATAATCGTGCTGATGGAAAGAGGCCATTACGTTGGAATGCAGTCCCTACCATATTTTCACATAAAACGGTTCCGAAACAGAGAAAACCACCTATGATCCGATGCGATAGAAAACGAAAAAGTATGTACCTATTAAAATTATTCTACTGAAACTGAAGGCTTTTAAAACTAAATTTGAATTTGTTAATAGGTTCAGAATGTGAAATACGAGAGGCAACTGTGGTGGAAAATTTCAATGAATTAGATGAGACTCCCCAAGAAGAAGAAACAAATCGACGTATATTGGAATTAAAAAGGAAAATAAATTTAGCTCAAAAAAGAATGAGGAGAATGAACGAGGAAGTTAATACGTTGAAGAAACAAGTGCATGTAGTTTTTAACAACGACCAAATCGATTTTTTAAAAAGAGGAAAGATGACTGGACGTCAGTGGCAGACTGATACAATTAAGAAGAGTTTGAAACTATATTTAACATGTGGTACCACAGGATATGAAGAATTAAGAAAACAAAAATATCCATTGCCATGTATTCGAACACTGCAAAAGCGAATAGAAGTGTTTAAGTTTCAGTCTGGTATATTACACGATTTGTTTCCTTTACTAAAAACAAAAGTTGAGTGTATGAAACCTCAAGAAAAGCAAGCTGTTTTGCTAATGGATGAAATGGCTTTGAAACCTGGTCTTGATTATGACAACTCTACCGGTGAGATATTGGGTATGTATTTCATGGTATTAAGTAAATCGATACTATTAACATTTAAAAATTACAGGTAAGCCTACAATTCCGACTTCAGGCGGAAAAGTTTCAGGTGATAAACTCGCGACGCATGCATTAGTTTTCATGCTTGCAGGTTTAACAACGAGGTGGAAACAAACAATTGCCTTCGAGTATACAGAAAACTCCTATGACGCAAATGAAGTCAGTAAAACAGTTACGGAAATAATAAAAAAGTGTTGCGAAATTGGGATTGATGTCTGTGCAGTAGTGTCTGACATGGGCCCTCAAAATCAAGCATTATGGCGTATACATGGTATTACTTGCTCAAGATTTTCAAAAATAAAAAATTCATGTCCTCATCCCTGTTTTCGCGATAAACTTGAAAAATTGTATTTTATGCCAGATGCACCTCACGTATTTAAAAATATGAGACTTGCTTTGACTGATGGTCATACATTTTACTTATCCGATGAAGTTATGAAGCGTTTTAAATTACCATCTAATATTGTAAATCTGGAGCCTGTTAAGTTACTCATATCTGAAGATGCCAAAGTCGATTTGAAGGTAGCACCTCGACTTAAAGAAAATATTATACAGCCAGGTCATTTCGACAAAATGAACGTAAGTTACGCATTAGCTTTAGTAAATCGTGATGTTGCGGCAGGAATTAAATTTTACATTGAGCAAAATAAAATTGATAAGAATTGTTTCACAACTGCATGGTTTTTTGAAATGATGCATAAATGGTTCTGTGTGATGAATTGCCGTTCCACTAAATTGGCAATAAGCCGCGATAAGGAGGAAGAATATTTGAACATAATTTCTTTTCTCAAAGATGTCTTACTTGTAATCGAGTCTATGAAAGTGGGCAAAAATGGGCATTGGAAACCTTTTCAAACCGGAATATTGTTGGCAACACAAACCGTCCTGGACATACAGAATACTTACATTAATGAATGTAATATAAAATATCTGATGTTAGGTCGATTTACTCAAGATGCATTAGAAAATTTATTTTCTAATGTTAGATGTAGAAATCCAGTGCCGAATGCCAAAGAATTTAAAACTGCATTGCGTTTGATATCTTTGTCACAATTTTTTTCTCCTCCAAAACATGGAAGTTACGGGGTAAGCGACTCAGAACAACTGCTTGAATTTTTAAAATCCAGTAGACACACTACAGAGGAAAATAAAGATGATGACATTGAATGCGAAGAAGAATTAGTACTTGGTTTAATCGACTTTAGCACAAATCATACAGTACTTACTCATTCAGAAAGGCAATCACTTTATTACCTGTTGGGGTCATTCGTACTAAAAATAAAAAATGATTATAAAAATTGTGATAATTGCTTATCTTCGGTCATAACACGTAATGATGATGAATCAATAAAAGACATTAGCAAGTTGGTTGATCTCAAATGTTATAAAGAAAATGCACTGCTATACCCAACAAAGTATATTTTTGACATTATGGTAACTGCTGAAATATTATTTCGCAAAGAATGCGATAAATTATTAACTGGAAGCTTAACAATAAAGCGATTAACAAACGAATTCATAAATGTTGCTGTAAACAGTCTTCCTACATGCCATAATATTTTTGCAAATATTCTTGCAATTTTTTTTAGAACGCGGTTGTATTTTTTTTTAAGAAAACGTTCTGATGATCTTATTAAAAAGACACAACAATCTGTAAAATGTGGAAGCAGGAGTATTGGAATGAGAATTGCTACAAAGAAAGTTTAATGTAGATATTTTTTTTAGTTTATTATAGCTTGATATACAGGGTGTTTCAGGATTATATGCAAAAATTTTAAATACGAATTGGGAATCGCAAAATAAGAAAAAAGTTCCTATGGACGTATGTTCGGAAACGATTCGTTAAGAAGTTACGGCCGTTTAAAAATGGCGGTCAAAATCGAGTTTGAAATTATTTTCTCATATTTGAAAACATAAAATCCTGAATTTATATCTACTGAGACCTACTACCTGATTGTAATAAAGAATTATAATAAATTGAACTTATTTCATGTTACGTCTTACATTCTTATTATTTAGACGAGGCACCCAATTAGATTAGTCGTTGAAATACAATCAAAAATTTTATTTTATTTTTTACTCAAAAACTATTTATATCATGATAAAGATGAAAGAGATGGAAAAGTTTATAAATTAATCTGTCTCTCCAAAAGATGTATTGCAACAATTGAAGGCCTAACGAGTGAGAATGTTTTCATGAAAAATATTCAGGGTGTTGTTGATTTCACCCGTTCCAAATAAGATTATTTTAACGAAAAAATACTGGTTAGATGGGCCTCGATCAGTATAATATCTGTACCAAAATTCAGGATTTTATCTATTTTCAAATTTGAGAAAAAAATTTAAACTCGATTTTGACCGCCATTTTTAAACGGCGGTAACTCCATGACGAATCGTTTCCGGACATACGTTCATAGGAACTTTTTTCTTATTTTCCGATTCCCAATTCGTATTTAAAATTTTTGCACATAATCCTGAAACACCGTGTATAATATAATTATTGATATGTATATATAATAGTCTAATATAGTGATAATATATTTATTATAGTTGTAGTTATAATATAGTTAATATTATAGTTTATTATAGCTAAATTATAGCTATTAAATTTGTCAGTTTGTTGTTCTTAACAAAGAACTTATATGTATACACTATTTACATAAATATAAATTATATATCTAGACTAGTTTTTAATAAATCTTAGTATTTATAAACACATTTTTGTTTTACTTCATAATTCCTAAAAAGTAAGTTTGGAAACGGATTAGAAGTGAGACGCGCTTATTAGGAGCGCACTGGAGTAAACATGGCGGCCGCCGGTCAGAATGCGGTACTCTGTTCATATACTGGCTCTGGTATCTCCAGTGCATCAGCGCTACAACGGCGACTCCTTCAACTTTAATTTAGATCATAAAACCGTATCCGAATTTGTATGCGCGACCCAAAAGAGACATTCAGGATAAGAAATCTGTTTAGTAATTATTGATGACGTACCCAATTTTATAAGTTAGACCATCCGCGTCCAGGAGGCAGTGGGGTCAACTCCTTTAGAACTAAGAAAACGCGACCCAAAACTTTTTTGAGAAAAATCTTCAGATCAAAACAGATTTTCGGTGTATGTTTAAGTTATAGACAGAAAATGAATATTTTCTGTGAACTTTTTTGGGAAATGTTGAGAATTTGTCTAATAAATTATTTTATGTAGAATCCAGTGGCGTACTTAATTTTTTAAGAACGGTTCTCGACTTGCAGGTCAAAATTATTATTTTTTTTAAGTAGAAACCATAATAAAGAGCTTTCTCCAGAAATATATAGTTTGTAATACTTTGGTGTCAGAAAGTAAAACATTATGTTTAGAAATGTTTTTATTTCCAATCAGCGCCCAGTCCATTCTTCTTTTTAATCGAGAACAGAAAGTAAACTAGTACCTCTACCTAACTTTTTATTTTTTAGGAAAAGTATAACAAATTATAGATTTTTAGAAAGCACCTAAAACATCTTTTTCAGTTATGCCATGGCTAACTTTTCTATAGAAAAAATAAAACTGCATATACCTACTTCTTAAACAGATGTATAAGATAAACTGTCCAAATTTCATTAAAAGTTTAACTGTAGCCGCTATAGGAGTCACCCATAATATAAAAATTGATTTTCTGGCTATGACTCTAAAACTGCAAGTTTATATCTTTAAAAATAACCGGTATACTCCATCATGACATCAAAAATTGTGTATTTTAATAATGTTATGTTCTCTATTTCCATAAAATTAAAGGTATGATTAAAGGGTACAGGCGTGCCATTTTACATTTTTGATAGATTTTTATTTGAAATATTTTGAGCAGATAGATGGACATTAAAGAGCATCAAAAGTGTCGTGCGCCTTTCAGTTTAAATGAAAGTGTATATTTTACAACTATGCCTCCATTTAACTGAACTTGTATCTTATGCCATTTCCAAGGTACTAAGGGTATTTCGAAATCAGGGCAAGCTGAAATGTGGACATGGGCTGTGATAAGAGTATTATAGTACCGATTGGTCATGTGACTGACATGATTCCTTTTATTTAAAGCCAGCGCGTATCAACACTTGATTCAGTACGTTCGTTTCGTTATGTTGTCGCAACGTAACTACGCTTTCATAAAGTTTATCAGTTAAAACAGTTATGAAGAATATTTATGTTTAGCTATATTTGATTTTATTTTTTTTATATATGTAAGTATCAGTTTATGTTTATTAAGACTCTTGAACCAATAACAATATTCAATTACAAATTTGAGAATAGTTAATAATTATAAATAGATTTTGTAGGCTTATTTTATTATTTTCTTCTAATTAAGATTACTTTTTTATTAAATTAGTTCGTAAATTTAATTGTATTTATTAAGTATTGTTGAAATATCAAAATTATTAAATCAACAAATCTAATATGTAAAATATATTTACCTGTTCTAAAGAAAGAATTGTTTTTATTGCTTGTTTACTACAGAGAGGAAAGTAGCATATTCAAATTATTTGAATATTTCAGTATCACGCAGCTGTTCCGTGACAACCCATATAAGCGTACTTGGTTACTCACAATAAAGTTGTAAATAAATTTCAAATTCACGTTTTCAAATATTGTTACCAAAGAAGATATAGAGAAAACTAAATTAACTGAAAACCGAGATTCCACAGGTTTGAAATAAATACAGGTACATATTTTAATTTGTTTTATAAATATACATAAGTATATGTACCTACCTTGAAAGCTATGACACATAAACAAGGTACTCACATGTTAATATTTACACACTTTAAAGGTATTGGTCGAAAACGATAAAAATAAAGAAATTTATGGGTATTTAGGTGAATATGGACAAAATGGTAATTATAGTTGTTTTTATATATAACTCAATTTAATGAAATAGTTTTTAGAAATGTAGTTTCAAAATTGTTACATAAAATAACAATTTCTCTTCATTGTTTATGACATTTAAATAATTCTAATTTTGTACACATTTTGAAAAATAAGTATGTTTCCCCCTCCTCACTTCGTTCGTGCGCTCCACTCCGCTCTCCTGGGCAATAGACAACTTACCGGACTTATTGCACAATATATTATTGTGCTACTCAGGCCTAATCATAAACAAGGCTAATGCCTAACTGCGGTATTTCTGATTCCTCGTCTCTGTGAAGAATTACTGAGATTACCAGTTCAGTGGGAAGTTTATAAAACAATTTTTTGTAGAGTATGAGAATATATAATGATTAAAAACATGTTTAAATATATTCTATATTGAAAAATATTTGTTGTTGCTAAACTATTACTTACATTGAGCAACATTTATATAATTTGATTTTTTTCTGTTTCAGAGGGTCAAGTTCAAAATGTGTCTGGCTGTGCACTTTCTTGGCATGTCGGTGTGGGTATTGTCACATGCAGATACCTTTGCCACTGCCAATACTTCGTCCATGTCGTCAATAACAGGTACAAGCCGCACTTATACCTACCATGTAAAGTCCAAAATTCCCTTGTGTTTATATTTTGATATTTACTTTGTAATTCAAATTTTTGCCTTATGAACTTCGTAGGCAATGAACGGAATATAATTTATAATTTCTTATTGTACGGTCCAGTAGAACTGAAAAATATTATTGTGTGATGACAACAGCAGATGGGTTCGTTATAAACGGCAAAAATGTTTCACTAATCATCTACAAGTAGTACCTATACTACTGAAAGAAAAAAATAATAAATAATAAAATGAATGAATTATTGCAAACCTTTAACTGAATCAAAATATAAACACTATAATATTGTACTTAACCAATTTGTGAGGACTGTCAACAAAAAAAAAAACTAACTGGTAACGTTTTATGAAGTACCTTATAAAATTGTCAATGTGGTGTGAAAAATTACAACCATTCTCTTTTAGGACATGTAAAACGTCTACCACATAGATAGATAAAAACAGACTTGCCTCCGAGATCATTCTCGAGTGCATAATATTTAAAAAGGATAACCGTTTGCTCTTTAAATAGAGAGGTTATAACTTAAATTGTCCTATATTGTGACAAAACCTATTACATTGGAGGTAAGAGAAACTGGCGTCGCTTTTATTTTTTTATATGAAAATATTTTCACATAAATTTTTGTATTTCACTGATTGGTGGTTGGGATAAAATATGTTTGCAAAACTATAGTTTTTGTTTTCTGCTTCTTTGAAATTCATGCTGCAATGATCAAAGTAAACTCATTCCGTTTTTAAACGTGCTAACTTTAACAGTTGAAAGAGGACTTGATTTGAAACAAAAAAGTTCAGTCGCTTTCCAACCAGTGTTGATTTTATTTTTTTACCATTTTTCGTGATATCTAAAGAACAGCAAGTAATAACGAGTTTAAATTGGGTATGTCTTATTGGCGATCAATGTCCTTTAAAAATGACCTACAAATGATCAAGTTGAGCTTTTCTTAAGTTGAGCTTCTTAAGTTGAGCTCAGTTATAAGAAAAAATGTGCCTAAGCCTCACAATCAGTTCCAAGAAGCTCAGTTACAGAAGTTACAAAAAGCTCAGTTACAAGAAAAAATGTTGCAGTTACAAGAAAAAATTTTAATAGAAGTGAACAGAAAAACAGTGGAATATAAAATTTCAGTAGAAGTGAACACATTAAGTTTTCTTAAGTTGTGCTTAATTACAAGAATACATTATTATAAACATGGCAAATACCGTGTTGAAAAATGTCTTACAAAGTCAAAAATAGAAATTCTCTTTAAAAAGGGCACTGACTATCCCTCTACCTATGCCACTGGTATAGTGAGTCGTTTGTAGATCATTTTTAAAGGACCTGCAAACTAAATATGTCCAATTTTGTCTCGTTCATACTTGCTGATTTTTAAATATTTCGAAAAAATAGAAGAAAATAAAATTCGGTTACGAGACTATGTTCACATGAACATTTTATTCAAAATCAAGTATTCTTTCAACTGCTCAAATTAGTACTTTTAATAAAGGAACACCCTGTATTTGTTGAAAAATTATTAATCTATGTACAGAACACTACGTGAACAACTAAAATAGATTTTTTTCTTATATCTGTTTTTATTTTCACACCTTTATTGATACCAAAAAAGGTAAATATTCACATTGTAGGAAAATAAGGTGCTATCAAATTTTTGAGATAGAAGGAAAATTTATTGTCTGTAATTATTTATTTGCGGTAATTGTTGTTATTATTTAATTGGGTATTTCTGTCACATTGAATCCCTTATGCTAAAAGAATCATTGACTTTATAAATTTAGATTTGTCTAACTACAAATATCACACCGAGGAGTTCTTTTCGATTATATTAGGCGCTACAACACTGTTAACTTTTCGAAAACCATTGATTTCGCTCTCAAACTTCATATTGACAAAGTCAATGTGCTAATACAACTTTATTAATTTTAATCGTTAAGTGTATACATTCATACGTCACTGATCTAATATTTGTTAAATGGGTCAGAGTTCAGATTCGTCACCGGATATTTCTAGTGAATCAGCAACACATTCTCGTGAAAGACAACGATACTATTGTAAACGGAAATCTGAAAAATATCTGATACATGTCTAGTAGATATTATGACAAAACATCCATTACGCTTCGAAGAAATCTGGAAGTACTGAAGAAGTTTCCAGACGTCAGCAATCATCAGAAATAACGCGAAACTGTGGATATGAAAATTTTGAGAACGTATTCGACACAATTCAGTTTCACAAACTCGGTTTTCAATCTATGGAGTCACGAGTTGAGAAATTGGAATGTTTATTGGTAATTTTAGTGAGACAGGGAAATCAACCCGACGGCAAACTATACGAAGTGATTGGATACCCGAGTTTGACCCTGGAATGAAAGTTATCCTTCAATGAAAGAGCATATAAAGTTAATTAGCTCAATGAAATAAATGGATGAGATGATAATTTTATTGCCTGAAGTTATTCTAATTATACATATTGATTAAAAATAGATGTAACTAAATCATACTAATAAATAATCAATATCCTGGGAATTTTGTTGATGACGTTTTTAAGAGTATTGAAAGAAAAACAAGTTGTGTAAGACAAGGAAAACAAATTACTAACATATAAAGGTTGTCCCAAAATTCACGCACAGGTTTTTAATTAAAAATTGTGAATTTTCTGTTGATTCATAAAGTATGCACTATAGGGTTATGTATGGAGTAGCATATCGGGTAAATGGCCTCCACGGCTTTGCTAGTACATACGCTCTCTTTTGTCGAAATTTTCCATGACCGTTTTGCATAAATGCGGCTGAATTTCATTCATACAGCGCCCAATTTCCTCCCTAAAGGCGTGGGTGGTCGTGGGCTTCTTGGCGTAAACCTTAGACTTCAGAAAAACCCAAAGAAAAGAGTCCAACAGCGTTAAATCGCATTATCTCGGCGAATTCGGATCACCGAAACGGGAAATTACACTACCAGGAAATTACTCATGCAGTAATTGAAATGCTTCTGGAGCTGTATTGCATGTGGCATCGTCTAGTTGAAACCACATGCTGTCTACATCCATATCTTGCAATTTAGGCACAAAAAACTGGATTATCATGTTGGGATAGCGAGCGCCATTAACTGTTATTGCCTGGCGAGCCGTATTTTCTAAGAAGAATGGTCTGATGATGTCTTGAGTCCAAAATCCGCACCAAACAGTGATACGTTGTGGACACATTTGTTTCTCAACATAACTCGCGGATTTTCTGAGCCCTAAACGCTACAATTTTGTCGATTAACGAAGCCGTAAAGATGAAAATCATCCTAATAGAGATAATTTTGAAAAATCAGTATCCATTTGTTTCATAATCGATTCAACGAACTCTCTTCGCTCTACGTGGTCAGTAGTGTTCAATTTTAGAGAGCTTTTCGAAATGTCCAATTCCTGGACTCTAACAATAAGCAATATTCTCACGAACTTCTTCGATGTTTTGTGTTGAACGAGTTGTTGGAGGATGGCCATAGTGTTTAAAATACTAACTAATACTTAACTGACTTTGTCCGACGAGTCCAGATAATGACTCAAAATTTAAAAAATTGTTATATAACTTACCTTCTGATTATAATAAACATTATATTAGAGAAGCTCCTCGACCTGTAAACATCGGAATGGATAAACATAGAGTATATAAAAAATGGAAATTTGAAAAATTTAAAATTTGCACACAGTAACATGGTCAATGGAGTTCGGAAAAATTTTTGGAAAATGGAGATAATACTGTACGGAAAAGTAAATATAAAACACAATTATAGCCCTGTTGACTATAATTTATATAGGAAATACGACACGACTAATTATAGTAAGTGCAATTTGCGTCACACATTACCAAGTTGTATTTAAATTGTATTTGCTTCAGTGTTGCCTTAGGATATAATGTGTTTAATAAATATTAATCAAATTTCAAAACTTCATAAATTTTCTACAAAAATTGTTATACAGTACGCGCCTAAAGTATGGAATAAATTCAGTAAAAACGAAGCAATTTTTTTTTGGGAAAAATCCTCGAACAGGTCGATTTTTAATTTAAAAAATGCATTTTTTAGCATAAAAGGCGATTTTCAACCGTCATTTGTTTTCAAGTAATGACGTCATCGAAATTTTTTTTAAATAGCAAACCTCTATTTTTTTTCTTGATTCTGAAAGATCGTTAATTATCAATCCGACAGTATTAAAATGTTGCCATCTTAGATAGGAAAGTTTTCGAATAAATTTTATTCATTAAAAAAATAACAATTCCTATGTCAAGCAAATACAATTCATTAAATTTTCTACCTAAATTAAGTGTTCGAATTGCCACCCACCGACTTCTTGATAATCCGCAAGTCTGTGTAGAAATTCTTCTTGCACATTATGAATTATTTCTGGGGTAACTGTGTATTTCATCTATAATACAATTTTGGAGTTCTTCTAAATTATGTGGTCTATTAACGTACACTTTGGACTTTAAGTAGCCCCATAAGAAATAGTCCAGGGGTGTAAGATCTGGGGATCTCGCGGGCCATTCCATCGGTCCTCGTCTGCCGACCCACCTCCTAGGAAAACAATTGTCAGAAAATCTCGAACAGGGCGCGCATAGTGCGGAGGTGCACCGTATTGCTGAAACCATATGATGTCATCAGGAATATCAGAGTCATTTTCGTTAGGAAAAATTACTGCAAGCGCTGGAACAAGGTCATTTTGTAAAAACTCTAAATATCTTTCTCCTGTAAAGGTTCCTTCAAAAAAGAAAGGCCCTACTATTCTGTTGTCAACTATTCCAGCCCACACATTTAATTTCTGTGGGTGTTGGGTATGTGTCTCTGCCATCCAATGAGGATTTTCCCGACTCCAATACCTGCAAGTTTGACGGTTCACTGTACCATTGAGACAAAGCGTGGTCTCGTCTGAAAAAAGTATTTGCCGGTGTAAATCTCTATTTACTTGACATAAATCCATCATAGTTTCACAAAAGTGTAAGCGGCTGTCGGGATCGTCTTCATTGAGTTCCTGCACAAGTTGAATTTTATAGGGATGTTATTTTTTCTGCCTCAGGATACATAGCACTGTGGTCTGACTAATTTAATTGTTTAATGCAACCAATCGTGAAGTATTATGAGGATTATCTACCATATTTATCAAAATGTTCTGTTTGTGATCTTCACTAACGCTTGGACGTCCAGGTTTTGGAATATCTACAACATTGCCAGTTTCTCTAAATTTAGATTCTATCTTACTGACTGTTAATTGGCTGATACGGCGATCTGGATGTTTTTCATTAAATAAATCGCAAACTTCCTGCTGCGTTCTAGTCTTATCCCCGCATCCGATAAGAATTAAAATTTCAATTCTTTCTATGACAGTTAAATGTGCCATAATACTTTAAATTCAACAATATTTTTATATCGCTTACAATAATTAGAAAGTCGGTATGACAGTGACACTTTGTAAAGATTTACACCTACGTGATCCATAAAAAACTTCAGGCATTTCGAAAAACTAAATTTGATAACGTTTTTACTTTATTTTAATTGATTTAGGTTTTCTAACACTCAATCGTCATTTACTCGAAAACTTTCCTATGTAAGATGGCACCATTTTAATACTGTCGGATCGACAATGAAACGATCTTTCAGAATCAAGAAAAAAAGAGGGAGTTGCTATTTAAAAAAATGTCAGTGACGTCATTACTCGAAAACAAATGACGGTTGAAAATCGCCTTTTATGCTAAAATATGTATTTTTTAAATTAAAAATCGACCTGTTCGAGGTTTTTTCCCAAAAAAAATTGTTTCGCTTTTACTGAATTTATTCCATACTTTAGGCGCGTACTGTATATTGCAGTTTTTGCATCCACATTATTGTGGAAATTATTAAAAAAAAAAAATCTGTAAATATTTACATATTTTCTAGAAATTATCTTCGAATACTGAAAAAGTATATACCACAATTATTACACATATAAATTTTATTTAAGCCGCGATTAGTTACATTAATCACAGCCAGTTTCACAATCATTAGTAAACCACTGGTAAACATTTAACCAAAGGTTATCATAAAGTACTTATTTGTTTCACAATACGTGGTTTAAAGTCTTGATTATTTCATTGTCAAGATAACCATTGGTCAACCAACATTCGAAAATATATGAATTTTGAGGTGATTGCATATTGTAGTGACGAAGATGGTTCAAGGCCAAAACTACTTTTACAAATAGTCGAAATTTCTTTGAAGAATACGACTCAAACAATTTTTTCTATAGGTTTCGGCTTAGTCCACGGATACTTGAAGGTGTATTAGCAGAAATAGGATATATTACTTCTCATCCTACAGAAACTACAGAAAGCTCTACGTTTACAGATTGTTAAATGTGTGTAGATATATATTTTACTTATGTAATCATGATTGTCTCAGTGCCAACTAGCAACTACTTTTGGCTTTGGATTTTTATGCAGTTGGCTTAATCCTCAATTTTTTTGGCGTAAGTTCAGTGCTAGAAGACTAAAAACTGCAAGACTAGTGGCACACCTTACTGCATTTGGTGAAGAATTAAATAAATTAGCAAAATTATAGCTAATGTTGGGTTGAAACCAGGCGGAACGAAAGCGACTAAGTCTGTCATGAATATTAGATGTCTTAATTAGCTTATTATAAAGATATACATGTATTTCAAAATATAACACCTTACAAACAAGACAGGCCAGTTGAATTTGAAAACGTTCATTCAGAACAAATCATCCAGAATCTTTGAAAGCCTGGTTCAAGTGAACAATTGTTCAGACCGACTTGAAATTCTGGATTAGCAAGAATCTTATATTTATGAGGACCAAACATTAACATTTGCGTATTTTTTTCATTGAGCACAAGGCTATATGCCACAGAAAACTCCCTAATAATAATCCTAAGATTTCTAAGGCCAACATTGATGCTATGAATAGCAACATCAAGGTCATTATTGTATAAAAAATTATATCATCCGTATATCGATGCAAGACCCAAAACTTAAGAAATCGTGATAAATCCGAAGTATAAAATGCAAATTGTAATGAGCCTAATATGCTACCTTGGAATACTCCTTTTTTAAAGGAGAAATTAAGAGAAAGTATTATTAAAAATACCTTTGGTGTCTGTGTAAAAGCCTCTGCAATTTTTAATCGAGTGTACTTACAATTTCATTCAAATTAAATTATGACCAAGCCAAAGGGCAGGAGGTTTGGTAATCCTAGATGTTTTAGAGGGAACATGAATGTCGAAAAGTACAACACTAAAAAATTAACCATAAGATTAACATCATTCAATTAAAATATATAATCCCAAAAAATTATATTTAAATCCGGCACAAAAAATTCATGGTTAAACCGGTTGGGTGACACTGAAAGTATGTTAACATTGACATTGATGCTGAATTATATTTGCATTAGTTGACGTAGGTATTTGAGGTCAAATTATCATGAATCTAATGCCAACAAATTACGAATTTAATGTAAGTGTTGTATTAATACACGAAACTGATATTGTGAAACGGTTGATTTCATTTACTTAAAAGGTTAAGAAAATGGTTATTCAACTAAAAATATTAATAGAATGATTTCCATAACGATGACTAGGTAAAACACGTGATATAGTGTTGCAAAATTTTTTATTAAATATTTGTCAGCTTTTTCTGTATGACATTTTTGGTTAGGCAAAAATTGTTTAATAAAAACAAGTCTTGACTGATGCTTTTGGTGCAAGGATTCATTTAAATAATTTTTAAATGTTCTGAGAGGTGGCAAAATGAAAAAGATCAATCGTAATTGAAGCCCAAATATTAGTTTACCCATCTATCACTGGAAAAAAAACATATTTCGACTTAATATGGACTTAATATGGACTTAATAAACTGTCAGTGCGTTCTCTTGTAACTGGTTATATCAGTCAATTAAAAATGCTTGAGTATGTCATTTTATGTACGTCTGTACAGATGGTACCGAATATTTTTCAACCACAGTATTTTTAAGACAGCATCAACGGCTAGTATGTTTAGAAATCGTAATGGAAATATTGGCAGACCCAGAATAGTTTCTACTCCCACAGTAGAAATAAAAATATTAAGGAGAGTACAAGAAAATTCAGGAGACTTAGTAGTAGAACTAAGTTTAAGGCCCATATTTTGTTTAGTGATGAAGCTGATTTCACAAGAGACAACAACTTAATTATCGCAAGAATCAAATTTGGGAGATGAAGGTTCAGAACTTTGAGAGATCATCCGATGATCCCAGTATGTCTTTCCAATTGTTTAACTGGTGACATGGTACTTACCTTGATATTTTAAGAAATAAATTACGAGCATTGTTAATAGGTTACATCTGTGGTTGATGCATGCTGGAGCTATTGCACACTTTTCACTTGAAGTGAAAATTTTTATATATTAATGCAGCAGTGGTTCAGCTGTATGTATGGCCACTTAGATCTTCAGATCTGAGGTCATTCAATTTCTTTGCTTGACGGCACTTAGAAACCTTGGTAAATGGAAGACATGTTAACGACTTAGAAGAATAGGGAATGAAAATAGCCAAACAATTCGCGGGTTTCCAGGAATCTTTGAGAAAAATTTATTTATATGAAGATTAGACGAAATCTGATAATCTATTTTACTCAACAAGAAACCTGTAAGAAAAACTTCCAGTTTTAGCTGTCAAAGGTCAGATTGAAATTTGAAGTTTCAAACAAAAGTACTTAAGCAATCCATATTATATTGTCGTCCTAACAAATAATGATAAGGGAAATCAAGATACGAAGAGGTTGAAAGAAGAGTGGAAAGAAACAGAAGAATGTACAAAAGGTAGTATAAAATTCGCAAAAGCAATTAAACAAAGTGAGAACGGAAATAAGAATTGAAGTAGAAAAATCAGAAAATAAGCAAGAAAGAAAACTAAATGAAATGAAACAGAACATGTCAAAAGAAGTAGATAACGAGATAGAAGAATCAAAAAAAGATCTAATAGAGATTGCAGCCAATTTGGAACAAAGGATAGAACGAAATGTACCCGAAATGGAAAAATTACAGAAAACCAGTGAAGAAAAATTCGGGAATCGGAACAAAAAGAATATGGAAAGAAAATGTAAGAGTAGTTATACAAACGAATGGAATAAATATGGAGGAAGAAATGAAATGGCGATAAGTTATTTCTGGAAAAATTTGGCACAGTCAAAGGTGAGAGAAAATGTATATATGATGAAACCTATGGTAAACCAGAGATCAGAATGCTAGGAGAAAAATATGTAGCAAGATATCTAGAATCACCATCGACGGAAGGCGATATAATAAATTACATTGTAAGACATTTTATTGATTTTATAAAAGATCTGATTGCGATTCAGGAAATAAACAACACGCAACGACTATTGCAACACTTGAAGAGAGTTGATGAAATAAAGCAAGTAACGAGGATAAAGTTCCTAGGAATAAATAATACAATCAGAAGGGATCGAGAACGCGCTGGAGAGAGCATCATCCCAGAGAGAACATACCACAATTACCGACCAAGATAACCACCAAATCAAGATAATAATGAAAAATATCAGAAGCAAGAAAATGAAAACAGTTACAGAAGAAGAAATGATGAAAGAATTATAATAGGAGAGGATCTATTGACAAGTAAAAATGCACATATTGATCCAGAAAGAAGGAAGATGATAATAAATACAGAAATAATAAAATTAATTAAAAATGGAAGAAGGAAAAGAAAGAAAGAGCATTGCTCAATAAATAGCACTAGTGAAGAGGCGCTGTCCAAAGAAGAAATAAATTGACCTTCTACCTATAAATCAGTTATTAAAATAAAAAATAAAAACATTCGTTTCTTTTTATTTTATTGTCAACTGTCATTTACGTCCACCAAACGTCTACCAAATTCATCAGGTCTGTACTGTGATGAACTGATTGATCATCAGGTTGATCAAATGATGAATTTAAAAACGTGTGTAAGGTATACATTTGGTAGATTTTCATTCATGTTGGTTTCACCAATTGAGTCATGCATCATTCTGATGAATTTACAAACACACAGTATAATTTAGGAATTAAGAAAGCCAAGTGTAAATGCAAATGCAAGTATAAAAAATTAGATTCGATAAAAAGTTTTGTAAATTTTTTATAGTTACAAGGTGCTGAATTTAAAAAGGTTATGTTACTTATGTTAAAGGTGATACAAAAGGATATGTTTCAACCTGTAACTTTTAATTTCTTAAGTTTAATTTGCACTTGCTTCTGAATTACAATTTTTTAAACTTTTGTCGATGAAAATATATCTATGTTTTTTAAAAGTAATCTGGATCGATGATCATATCATATACATATTGAAATAAGGTGTCATAAATTTAGGAATTGACCATTTGTTACTGAAATATATGTCAAAAACTGTTTTGAATCGAGTTTTGGTCATACCTACTTCAAGGAACAATATATTACTTTGAAATTTGGTACAAGTAAATGTTTGTTTTCGGTTTTGTGGATCTTACCTGGCGAAATTTAGAATATCACTTTTTTGATGTTTTCATCATTGGATATCACACATTATAACTTCCCGCACTTGTGTTTTTAATAGTGGCTGCAGAAAATAGTTATTTTCCTATTTATAGAGAAAAGATTATCTGTGTTCCTGACATATTTTCTACAAGCGTGAAGAAAATTAAGAAAACGCGAACTTGTCCCCAGGTCATTTTTGATTTTTACAACATGCTATAATATAAAATATCTTGGTCACAATGTTCCTGGCTTATGTATCTTCCTAAGTTTCGAAAAATTGGCTAAAAAGACTTGTTCTTTCATACTTTACACACTCTTGGCACCAATTCGTAAACAACTCCTCGTATCTGTGTCCAAATCTGGCATAGATTCAAATTCGCGATCTTTGCTTCTACCAGAATAGATTCTGGTTGGTCTCCCTAGGAACTATCTATTTTAACGCATTTTTAATTTAAAACTTCTTTTAAAACTCGTTACTGTTTGACTTGACGTTTATTAAACTGATAACATACATTAAGCAAAACATGCAAAGTAAAATATTACTTTTCTGATAGAGGACGCTGAATTGATATTTACGCTGTATGGCCTCTTTCCATTGCTGCCACCTCTGCATAGCTCAGTCTTTTTGGAATTGCCTAACTTGTAGTGCACTCTCTCGACACCTCTTTGTTTACTGTTTTTCTTTTGCACTTTCAAATGTTTGTTTTTTTTGCACTTCTAAATGTTTGTCATTATTGTGCATATTCACTACTGTTAAGTTATTTGCTAAATAACACTGATTTAATCTAAAGAGCATCTTTTATTTGGTCCACAGGTACTTAGTTAATCCTTGGCGATTTGGACGATAGATTAATGATTTTGTTTTCTATATAAAAATATATTTCTTTTCTCTTCTTTATCAACGTAAGGCTTTGTAATATACAGTTGTACGTATAGAATATATTGATAGTGAATGTTTGAGATTGTACTTCGTATTAGCCAGTAATTTGGGTCTAGTTACTTACAGAGTCGACGTTCAAACACCTGTAGAGATGGTTGCGCCAAATCCTAAACTAATAGACCAGTCATATGGTACACAATAAAGGGTCCAAAATTGCAATAATTAGGGTGAAGTTAATTTTTTTATATGTTGTTAAGATCTATCTCAGTAACTTAAATCTAAATTTGCAACCTCGAAAAACTTGTGCCAGCTGAGATATATCCAAAAAACAGTGAAATATTTGGACTATTTTTAGTTTTTTACCAAAAAAAAACTAAAGAAAACTTCTAACAAAAAAGTCATTCTTACCTTTTCTCAAGTGCTACAATTTGAGCTCCACCGGAGCTAGGTAGCTCTGGTAATTTCTGAGATACAGTTTTGCAAATACAAAACTTTTTTTCAAAAAACTGCAAACTTTTACTTACACTCTACTTCCGAGAGGAATATTGGAAAAACTACTAATCTTACGTAAAAGTTAATAAGAAATAAAGTTTTGGTAAATTTAACAATTTAGTCTGTTAAGTTTAAAACGGTGTTATAAGAAAAATAATGTGTCCAAAAATGACTGGGAACCAAAAAAGACAGTATCCACTTTAAGGAAAAATTGTATAAAGTTCCACTGTAATTGTTACCAAATCTTTATTGTGAAATAGTTACATTATATCATATGTTGAAGACTGAATTCGAGAGGCACGGAATTGAAGTCTATCAAGCAGAAGAAGACGCAGATACCCTAATTGTGAAGACTGTTCTCTCAAAAAGCCCTCATTTCGCTCAAGTTTTCATTGTCGGGGAGGATGTTGACTTGCTTGTTATTCTCAATGGATTAGGATCCACTGCAGAGAATGTATACTTACATAAGGCTGGCAGAGGTGGATCAGACAATTATCAATTTTCCTATAGCTCATTTAAGTGTGGCGATGTACAGGACATTCCAAGAGGCATTGTACTTATACTCCACGCCCTCAGTGGCTGCGATAATACGTCTGCACTTTTTTGGCAAGGAAAAATTAAATTTTGTAGTGTTCTCCAGCAAAACACAAAACTCATACACGATCTTGGAGTGTTCTTGCAGCCTGATGCAGACTCTGATGCAATAGAGAAAGCAGAAGAGAATTTTCTGGTGGCGCTATACGAAGGCGAAAGCGGAGACACCCTGAACTCCGTGCGTTACACACTGTTCCTGAGGGCTTCTGCACGTTCAAAAATTAATTTAGCTCGTCTACCACCCACTAAAGATGCTGCAAAATATAATTTCTATCGAGCATACCACCAAGTGCAGCAGTGGCTGGGAAAAGTCAAATTACCATCGGACTGGGGATGGAAAGTAACTGAACAAAGTCTCATCCCCATTACTACCACAGAACCACCCGCCACTCAATTACTTTTAAAAGGCCTGTCCTGTAAATGCCAGAAGGGATGTTTGGAGGCCTGCTCTTGCAGGAAAGCTGGAATTAAATGTTCACTGCTGTGCAAATATTGCGAGGGCAACTCGTGCACCAATATCCCTCCAATTGAGGTGTTTGAAGATGAGGACGAGTTACTGCAGGATGAGAAAAACGAGCCTGATGACATAATATCCACCTCTGTCTATATTGAACCTGACAATTATTTAAATGAGCCAGGGCCCTCCAAGTTGTCAAAATTTTAAATTAACTATAAAATAAATACGTAATACAAGTATTCACCTAATAACTGTCTTTTTGTTTAAAAAAAGTTATTAAATTTGTTTTTTCATATATTTGCACAACTGTATCTCAGGAACTACCAGAACTAACGAGCTCCGGTAGAGCTCAAATTGCAGCAAATTTTATCTACTTTAGAAAAGATAAGAATGATTTTTTTGTCAGAAGTTTCGTTTATTGCCATTTTGGCAAAAAAATAAAAAAAGTCCAAATATTTCACCGTTTTTCGGCTATATCTCAGCTGGCACAACTTTTTCGGGTTGCAAAATTGGAATTAAATTACTCAAATGGATCCTAACAACATATAAAAAAAAATAAGTTTACCCTAATTATTGCAATATTGGATGTACAATATGACTGTGCGGTACGGTTTCTAATATCTGGCCTCTTTAAGTTTGGGTTATCTTCGGGGTCCCTCGACCTGTTGCGGGATCTGGTTGAAATCTTCAATTTATGATCCTTCGTCGTAGCTCGAATTTCCTGGCATTCCTGGTGTTTCTTGGAAAAACTCTAAACCGAGTTACTTTTTTTGGACGTCCCGTAACAATCTTCTTGCCTACAACAACATCGCAAAGCTTTGGATATCGTCTGCTTTGGCTGATGTACTGGAGCAGTTTGCGGCTACTTGGAAAGCTTCAGCGGTTGTATTAGAAACAAGGACATGTTTCTTTAGGAGATAATCGATCAAATTAAGAATAATATTGAGCATCCTCAAAAACTTACTTACCAAATTTCAGTATAATACAGTTTTTGGAGAAGAAGTGATTAAGACAGTAAGTCTGAAGGAAAATCTATTTTTTATGTTCTATCAGTTCCTGAACGTATGGCACCGTTTTTCAAAACACCCTATACACAATGGAACTTTAAGTGGTCAGTTTTTTGAAGATAATAGTACAGGGTGTCTCAATCTCGATAGTATGGGCCTACATGAGGATTCAAAAAATTTAAATAAAATTTGGGACATGTGGTGTTAAATGGGATGAGGTAAGCTGCATTTTCAATCGAAAGTATTATCTTTGGGATTTGACAGAAGCGACTAATGACGCCATCAATTATATTTTTTTCCAGAAACATATCCAAATTTTTTTGCTGTTAAAAAGCTCTCTTTTTTCTAATAAACTTTTATTAGTGAAAATTTTCTGTATTACTCCCCGTTTAAAAGTTATCGTCCTAAAGAGTCTCAAAAGAAATACCACCTAAAAATCACATTAGCGGTAGAAGGATCAAGTAGTCATTGGAAAATAATTGAATGTTCGTGGTTTAAAGTGCATAAATGTCACAAAATACTTGTCATTACTCAATACGAACGTCAAACGTATCTACAGGGTGTTTCTTAATAACGTGCTAATATTTAAGGAAGTTATTCTTGGGTCCAATTTAAGAAAAAAACTTCATATGAACATATGTCCTAAAAGTTTTAGCTTTTGAACTACAGGGTGCTTAAGTTTTATGAAAAAACATTTTTTTTTATAACTTTGGTATTACCTACACTAGATATTTTTTCAAATTTGGTACACGCCTTCTATTCATGGAAATGCATTTTATGATGTACACACAATTTTATTATTTTAGTCAGTGGCGTCTGTACAGATTTTGTATCGAATATTTTTGAAGAAAAATATGTTACGCCACTACTTTTTCTTTTAGTAAAAATCATTTTTGAAATCCTCATTCCTTTCTGAGCAAATGTGGTGTCTTCAATTTTTTTCGGTTGACGTACGGTTTTCGCATAAAAAAATAAAATTCATTCTTTTGCATCTTATTGGACCACTTACGAGAAAAAAAAATGTATAACTTTGAACAATAATTTATTTAAGATAATAACTTTTAAACACTGAAATTATGAAATTACAGTAATCTACATAGATACATTTTGGAATGACAAAAGGAAAAATTACCCTGGCATAAAATATTTTTCTTCAAAAGTATTCAATACAAAACCTGTACAGACGCCACTGGCAAAAATAAAAAAATTGTTTGTACATCAAAAAATGCATCTCGATGCATAGAAGGCGTGTACCAAATTTGAAAAAATATCTAGGGTAATACCAAAATTATCATAAAAAAAGTTTTTTCATAAAACTTTAGCACCCTGTAGTTCAAAAGTTAAGACTTTTAGGACATATGTTTATATGAAGTTTTTTTCTTAAAATGGACCCAAGAATAACCTCCTTAAATATTAGCACGTTATTAAGAAACACCATGTATAACTCTTGTGCTTACAAAATATTTTCTCGTTCAGAAAGAGTTAATATGTTGCTAATTTACGGCGAATTACAAAAAAAAATCAAGAAGAGCTGTAGTGTTATATGGAGGAAAGTATCCAGAGCGCCTCATTCCTAATCATAGAACCTTTACAAGATTGGAAGCGACCTTGCGACGAAATGAAGATGCATTTTTTGTTCGGAAAAATCAAATATTTGATCAAAGGGTACGAAACAATGTTAATACAGCTAATTAAAGTATTTCGAACAAAATTAACGAAATTCTATACGGCAGGATAGCTGAGAATTAAATTTGGATAAATCAGCCGTTTAACGAATTTTAAAGACCATTGACTACAAAATTCACAATTTGGAGTATTTGCCTGAGCGTCACATTGAAAACAGACTTAATTTTATAGCTCAAATTGTAGTAAATGTAGAAACTGTTGATTAGAACCTTTTTTGGCACGTTCTTTGGACGGACGAAAGTCGGTTTGTGAGTAACGGTTTGCCAAACAGGCGCAGCGAACGCTACTGGTCCATTGAAAATCCCCATATTGTAAATCCAGGCCAAAACCAAGGCCATTTTGGAGTAAATGTTTGGTGTGGCATCATCGGTAGGAATTTAATTGGACCTTATTTTTATGAACATACATTGAACAGCGTGAGTTACCTAAATTTCCTACATGAAGAACTGCCTGCACTTCTGGAGAATGTGCCTTTGCAGCTAAGGAGAAACCTGTGGTTTCAGCACGACTGGGCTCCACCCCACAAGGCCAGGATTGTGCAGCAATATTTAGATAATACTTTCCCAGAAAAATGGATTGGGCTTAATGGACCTATTCAGTGGCCCGGAAAGCCACCAGATCTAACACCCCTCGATTTTTTTATGGGGGGGGGGGTTATAAAATAAGGTTTACAAAACACCTTCGCGTGATATTAATCATTTGCAAGAAAAAATCACAAACGCTTGTAATGAGTTAAACGGCGAAATGTTAATAAACGCAACCCACAAAGAAGTCAGGCGAGGATTGGATATGTGTCTTGAAATGAGAGGAAGTCATATAGAGAATGGATTGTAATATGTATGTAGTATGTTTGCCTCATTTTTTAAGTTTAGTTATTGTTATCATCACCTTTTGTTTAAACTGTATTAAAGAATTATCTCGTTTAATCCTTTTATTTATTCTTAATGACATGTATGCACTTTAAACAACGAACATTCAATTATTTTCCATTGACTACTTGATCCTTCCACCACTAATGTGATTTTTAGGTGGTATTTCTATTGAGACTTTTAGGACCATATTGCTTATAACTTTTAAACGGGAAGTAGTACAGAAAATAAAAGTTTATTAGATAAAAGGCAGCTTTTTAACTTGATGACGTTATTATTCGTTTCTGTCAAATCCCAAAGACGATACTTTCTATTGAAAATGGAGCTTACCTCATCCCATTTAACACCACGTCTCCCAAATTTTATTTAATTTTTTTGTATCCTCGCAAATTTTCTACAGATACGTTAGATATTGACACTATTCACAACACTTTAAGATGGACTATTTAATCACCCAGTGACATCTGATAACATAATTTTAATTATTGTAGGATTTGGAAACAGCTATATAGAATCCAAATATTCCAACCTTCCTGTCATTGATTTGGGAATTAAAATTACTGAAAAGGATCTTAATAACTCTGTAGTCTTTGCAAATTCCGTACTAAATAATATGAAAAGACTAGAAACAAGTCTTGGATGGTCTGACATTAGGGTGAAAACAGGGACGCCGTCTCATGGAATGTTTATATCATTTTCACCGGAACGAGAAGCGATAAAGTTAGGAAGGGATGCTTTAGTAGCAATGAAGGCTAGTGTCCAACTGTTAAATTCCTTCTGTAACAAGTAAGATTTCTTTATTTTAAACTAAAAGACATTTATTGCTTATAATATGGTCAATCCTTTTCGTCATCTATGATTCTGTATACAGGGTGATTCAGAACTTATCCCAGGTTCTACGAACTGACACAAATGTTGTCTTGCTTCACCATAAATTAAAACGATATCCATCAACTCCGAGTTGCTATACGCGTAAGTCATTTTTAACACTTGAAAAACTAATGTAAACACTATCGCAACAACGATAACACTAAAATCGGATTTCAGTATTCGGAATCGCCTGGGGCCACTTGAGCGAATGACGCTAGAGGCTACAGGAGCCCAGAAATGGAACTATAAGGATTTTACATTTTTTTTGCTATTCCCAGATTTTTTTTGGATAAGTTGTGATTACCCTGTATATTTAAGAAACATTGCCATCATATACGAAACTCTTGTTCTGATAAACATCAAATAAGAAGAAATAATTAACATGATCTACTGCTCAACGTACAACATACAATAATAATATTAATAATAATAATAAAACAATGATTCAATTCCAAAAAGTAAATATATTATACCTACAGTGAATATTAATTTATTGGCGCGTTTGGCGCAAAAGCAAATTTTTCTTTTAAAAGTTGTATTGGTAAACTATTTGTCATATGTACGATATTTGTTGCGATAGAATTCCAAGAAGACCTCTGCGCCACTTTCCTGGAATTAACCGCATTCGACTACCGCGGTAAATTATTACAATAGTTCCGATAACAGAACTTTATTGACATACTTTTCTTGTAATTCTACCTAAATATTGTGCAGATTATATGTTTCACATAAATTATAATGTGATATTTTTAATTAGGTAATAGTTATTTTTTAAATAAATCCCCTTTTGAATATATGTCAACCCCATTTTGAGCATATGTCACAAGAAAAGTTATCCAAGTACACATTTAAGCTTCAACAGACTACATATTGCATGCCATAATGACACTTACAAGTAGTTTGATTTTTTGATTAAGGAAACACCCATTTTCTTAACGCCATATGGATTTGCATCCAAAGATTATAGTGAAGAAAATGTTTCCGGAAGCTTAAAATTGTAGTTCATTAATCTTAAAATAAAATGTAATTCAACATAACTCTTCTATATATTTATGTAAGTACATCACAAAGTCAAAAGGTCTATTTGCGAAAAATATATAATGATTAATGCACATATGGTTTATTTGAAATAAACAATATGAAATCATTAACATATACGTATAATGTACCAAAAAACAAATCATGCAACAAGGAGAGGCATATCTTAGTAAAGGACGCACCCCATTAGAATTGTTTTCCACAATATTCAAAACTACACACTCATAAAAGAAATCACGACGTATGCACTTTACCAGCGCATTGATTTATGACATGGAATTAAAATTATGTTTACGATGTATGCCATCGGAACACTTCGTCTTTGTTCGTGACGCAAATGGGCGGGGAAAAATAGAAGGTTCGTTTATTGTGATAAGCGAACTCTCTCTTTTTCTCCGCCCATTTGCGTCACGAACAAAAGCGAAGTGTTCCGATGCCATAAATCGTAAATATAATTTTAAGTCCGCGTCATAAGTCATTGTGCTAGTATAGTGTGGTAACATGTTTACTTGTGACAGCATCTGCACCACCGTGTACAGTAGCATGTTTAGTTGTGACAGTAATATAATTTAATAACCACAGTTATTTGCACAATAGTAGAGAATCACTTTTCCAATCATTAATCAGAAATATGCATCTATGGTTTCATTGATTTTTGTAGGCCACTGTAAAAGACCTTCACGTTTTATAAACAAAAAAACTGTTGTTTTGATGTTTAATAAATATCACGTAAAAGTTTTAATGACAGTTTTCGAAAAAATATATTTTGTAAGATTTATGACTGTTGTATGGAGTATTTAGTTGTATCTGTTTATTTTATATTTAGATAATTTACAAAGGGGTACAACTTGTTTCAGCTAGGCACCATTTCCGATTGGTTCGTCTCCGTTAGAAGCCTGTCTAATTATACGAATATGTATCAGAAATATGTATAAAATGATATGCTCACAATTTTCGCATATCATGTAAGCTCACGTGATAGTACGGTCGAGATAGTGATATGTTCTATCTTTGGAAGTAAATGTAATACAGATTAGGAAAATACGTTCCACGTTATATCAAAATTCTTATTGGATCGATTCATAATTTTCTGTAAAAATTTAGTGCATATCAACGTTATGTACGTGACATGTGACAGCTACAGCCTTGATTTTTTGTCAAAAATTCAAATTGAACGAAAAAATCGAAATTTAGCCTGGTTGTTTCTTACCTGAAAGGATCAAGCAAATATTTTTAATAACTAATTTTGCCTCACCGAAAATCTCACAAAATAAAATATGCATCGGTTTCGAAAATTAGTCTGTTTTCGTTTTTAAAGTCATAAACAAAGTTTCTATTTCAAACAGGTTTGATAGGTTTATTTGTTTATCTACTTCCGTAGGTGGAGATTATGACATTGTATTTATTTATTTTCATTTTTCGATAATTGTAGCAAAAAGGATCCGAAATTTGTTTTATTTTCTATGTTCGTAAAAATTCTATTAACAAAATTCTCACGGTATTGGTTGTTTATTTGTAAAAAATCACTTTTTGCAGAAATCAATTTGACCCTAAATACAAACATTTAATCTTCTTCTCTTCTTTTTCTTTACTATTGTTTTTTTTCTATATCTAAGTTTAATTGCTAATTCATTAGTAAAGAGTAAAAATAGTAAAATAGTCGAATTACAAAAGTATCATCTACGTCCATCAATGCCTACCATATAAAAAAAATCATTTTTTGTAACAAAGAATATAGAAGTCAGAAAAGTTGTTCAAAACGCTGCCCATGCAATAATTCACTGTCGCTCTATTTATCGCACGGTTCTATCCAATAGTGTTACAATTCTCTATAATTATTTCTTTAAGTTCCCCTGTTGTGGTCACTAGAGTCTGTTGTCTTTTAAAGTGACCCATATAAAATAATCAAGAGCATAATTGATATCAGTGACAAAAGAGCAGCATCGTATAAAAATTGTTTTCAATTGAAAGAGATGGGTATTGTACGTACAAAATACAATTTTAACGCTCCCACCTCTAATTTTTAGTTTTGAAATATAATAGCGGGCCATCATAAAGAGCGGGCGTAAGCTAGTCAACAACTTGGTTGGGCAACTCTAAGCGAAATAGGAAAAGTCAGGAAAGTCATTGACAAAGGTTTTTTTTTAATAGAACGTTACAAATAGAAGACTATATATATACGTAAATGATTATATTTATGAATTGCTGAAATAAATTGTATCAAGTATAAATAATATTGATTTTTTACATTAGCTATTAATAGAGGTAATAAAATGATTTGTATTACACAGTCGTACTTGTTAACATACTAAGTAAACAATTATCAATAACTGCGTAAACATGTATCACAGCTATATCATGTAATGAGACTGTTTGTATTAGATACAAATTAACTTATCAATTTTCTAAAAACTGCGTTCAAAATAACTAGGTAGGTAAGTTGTTATCCTATAATCTTTAGATTTAGATCTATTTTTACGTTAACGCAACAAAAAAACTGCCGTTGTCATGTAGTAAATTAACAATAATTGTTACCACAGTCATGAAACTCTCATTATGAGTAGACATTTCTATGTATGTTCAGTTGTTAAATTATGTCTCGTTACACTTAATATGTCTTTGATTTATTTATAAGGCGCGTACATTTTAACATTCATGCAACTATTCTGCAACTAATTATAAGATTTAATTTACTACTAGGTATTGCATAGTACATATATTATTATACTATACTTATTATATAAAAACAACTGTTGTTTATTATTTTCAGACATATACTAACAAGGACAACCTTATACAAAACGCTGCTCTAATAATGACTGACTGACTTACCTTTCGAAATGGGGAAAAGCTCCATCAAGTTGTAACCACATTTCTTGTCTAATGTTGCAAATTTTGATAATGAAAAAAGACTGATTTTCACTAAAATTGTAGGCACTCGTATGGAAGGGAATAAGTACAATAAGTAAAATGTTAAGGAGAGGCAAAATAAATTTTAAGTTATTATTTTTTGTTATCATATCAGGTATATCATTGGTTAAGTATTCCTAACAGTCGAATATAAATTTATAGTGAAATATTCGCTTTGAAAAGTTTTTAGTGGTGTGTATTTTATTTTTTATTTGTCTATTTTTCCAGTGCGGGACTTTTGTTTAGTCATAAACAATTTTCTGAAAGTAACTTTTTACTAATATTTTTGGCTCAAAAGTTTGTTTCATGAATTCTTTACAGATAGCAAAATACCCATGTAAACAGAGTTAAAATTAAAGGCCAATTTTTTCATAAAAAACAAATAAATACAATTAAGCATTAGTCATTTCTCGCAAAATTTTCTTTTTGCTTAAAATTACAGAATTACGAATTTTGAAAAATGAGATGCTAGTGTTAAATGAAAATTAAATTAGGTATAATTACAAATAAATGTATCTAAAAAAAATTAAAATAAAATACACAGAATATTCCGTAAGAAAAAAGAGTTGGTACCTCTGGAATACGAAACTCCATTGTTTTTTTGACAAGGGAAATGATTTTTTCGTGAAAAAAATAGCGAATAACCCACGTTTTGCTTTTTCCATATTTTCAAAAATAACAAAGTTACATTCGAAACGAAGGAATATTCTTACTTTCTTTTATTGTATGAAAAATATCATCTACATACGTACATAACATTTTTTTGTCGAAAAATTAAGATGTTCTTTCGTTCACTCATCTCACCTTGAATATTATATTTTACTTTTGAATTTATTCTTTATGGTTTTATTTTCAGACATAACTTAAACCACCATGCCTGTGCCAGATATCTTACTAGCTTCAAATTCTCAGGAACACCATTAAACTCTTCATGTACGCGCATGGAAAAACGTTGTTCTCACGAAGAGTACCTTTCTCCATATCGCTCCATAGATGGATCCTGCAACCACATCTCAAACGGCAAAATGGGAGAGTCATTTACTGGGTTTACAAGGTAGTAAGTGTGATTAAATTAATATGCATTTAGTGTGTGTTTGTTATTCTCTGTGTTATTATCTGTAATGGTGTTACAGTGTAGCGAAATTTAAAAAAATTAGGCAAAACTAAATTTATAAGGTCCTTGCACTGATCCTTTTGGCACAAGGGATCTAATTAAATAAAAATTACAGTTTAAAATATTGTGAAAAATCGCAGTATCTCATAAATCTTCATTATCATTTAATTGACAATTAATATACCTTAACAAAAGTTGTTCGGTTTGTTGGGGGTCACCTTGTGATGACTTTGGATTTGACTTTGATCCTTGTTTTCAAGGTTATTTGAAGGTCAACTTATTTTTTAAAAGAAACGTTTATTTCAGAAATGAAAAAACTTAAAATGTTACGTCTGAACACATATGCAGTTTGGTTTTTGGTGAAAATGATCTTTGAAGATCACCCCAAGGTCAATTTTAAAACTCATTCATAATTCAAAAGAATAACGAATTGTTAAGAGTGATTCTGGCTAGAATCATCTACTTCAGAAGTTGTGAACTTATGACCCTGGAATTGATCTTGACCTTTTTTCAAGGTCATTTTGAATGGCAACTCATTTTTTGTAACAGAAACGACTATTTTTACTTCAGAAATGAAAATAAATTAAAATTTTTTGTCAAAATAAATAGTTTAGTTTTTGGTGAAAGTGACCTTTGAGGATCATGCCAAGGTAGACTCTGCATCTCTTTTGTAAGTCGAAATACTGAAGAATAATAAAGAAAGTTCAATATCTGTTTGGGGTCAACTCTGTTTTTTAAATTGTAACCTCTACTTTTAGCAGATTTTGAAGTTTCTTTATTATTCTTTACTACTACTTAGAAAAGAGATGCAGAATCAACCTTGGAATGATCTTCAAAGGTCAGTTTCACCACCAAACCAGACTATGCATTCTAACGCAAACATACTCCTTTATTTTCATTTCTGAAGTAAAAATAGTCGTTTCTCTTACAATAAATGAGTTGACATTCAAAATGACCTTGAAAATAGTAAAGGTCAAATCAATAGTCATAAGTTCACTACCTCTGAAACAGCAAAGTAACTCTTAACCGTTCTTAACATTATTCTTTTGAATTATGAATGAGATGTAAAATTGACCTTGGGATGTTCTTCAAAGGTCACTTTTACAAAAATGTATTCAGATGTAAAATTTTGCGCTCTTTTAATTTCTGAGGTGAAAATAGACGTTTCTATTAAAAAAAAATAAGTTGATCTTCAAATGACCTTGAGAATATTTGTCAACGTCAAATCCAATCAAGGTGACCTCCAACAAACCCAACAACTTATGAGAAGGTTTATTTTCACGAAATGACCCTTCTTCGGAAATAATTGACGGGTAAAATGAAATTAACCTTAAATTTCAAGGGCAAATCGAGGTCAGCTTGAAAATATTAAATAGAATACACTATTTTTATGCCAGAAATCCATAGAGCGCTAAATTTTAAGTCCGAGTATGAAGTCAGAAAAATTTTCCCCTATGCCCTAACTCGATAAAAATGTTTCAAGCAAAATGTGTAGTATTTCGAATGATGGTTACCTCATTTTGTGGTATCCTGTACGCCGAAAACAGCCCTTGTTGGTGTAAAACTAACGTAAATAATGATTTTTCCTTGATTTTCGGATAATTTCAAATACTCTTGGATCCTAAATATCAATTACCTTCTGCCTGCACAGATTATTGAATTAATTATTATTAATTTATATTATTTTAACGTAGACTATTATATCCCGATTATTTGGACGGTATACATGAGCCTCGCAGAGCTGTCAACAGGAATCTTCTTCCAAGTCCTAGATCAATTAGTTTGTCAGTTGTCGACCATGTGGAAAAGCTTGATGAACATCTGACATTAGCCGTAATGCAATGGGGTCAATTTTTGGAACATGACTTGAGCAGACCAGCTACAGCTGTTATGAGTATGTATTTCTCTTTAGTTGTTTTTTTTTAAATTCAATTTTTCGATCAACATACATTAAAAACTTTTCTTTTATATAGTTCATACAGAAAAACCGATAGAATGCTGCAGCGCGCAAGGTAAGAATTTATCTCCAAGATACATCCATCCGTTCTGTTCTCCAGTTTATGCATCGACAAAGGATAATAAGCGCTATACCAAGAAAAGTTTAGACTGCATGAATTATGTGAGGTCGATTCCTGCTTTGAGATCTGATTGCAGCTTTGGACCCAGTGACCAGGTTAGTTTTCGTGTGTAATATATCGTAGGTGCCGAATCCTAAGAGCTCTAGGTGCTCAAGCGAAATTGCTGAGGATGCTGAAGGTGCTGAAATAATAATAGTCGTAAGCCTGACCTTGAACGTTTCTATCGCTTTGCTTTCTAGGGCTAAGAGCAGACCATAACAAGAACGCGTCTTAAAATTAAGTAATCTGTGAACTAAGTTCAAATAAGATTTTTATAAACAAGATAAAAATATCAGAGTTAAGATTAATACCCGGGCGATTAAGATAGAACCATACAAGTTCCTATGACAACTTCTTGAAAATTCGATTAATCTTCAGTAATTTTTTTACATAAAATAAGAAAATTGTAATTGAAGGACGTTCTCCAACTAGAATAAAAAATTTCTGAACAATTCCTGCTTATACAAAATACAATCTAGAAATTTCTGAAAGCTGATGGTCTTATACTGCAGTCTAATTATTTACATACTATCTTCAAATCTTTGACATAATTTGGATTATCAATATTAACAGCAAAGAAAAAAAACATTGTAGTACTAATCAAATTTATGGTGTCTCACATCAGTTACTGATCTCCCGATTTTAATGCTTTCCTGTTGTACTTACTATCTAAATAAATATTTTTGTCTAGTGGAAAAATTGATTTTTATACTTTGACTTATTTCGATTCGAATTTCCTTGATATCTCCGCTTACAAGATTAGTCAAGAGTATGGAAACCCCAAAATATCTCAGCGGGAAAGCATTTTTGGCATAAATGGTGAGGATAAAAGTCTCAGCGTCTGGCGCATGCGATGCTAACCTTGACCTTGAGGAGAAGGTCAAGGTTCAAGGTCATATAAAGATCACTAAAGGTCACTAAAGTTGTGAGTCCCGTCTATGCCATCATTGAAAATAAAAAATAACTACCGGAATAATAACTTAACCTCTACCTGACCTTGACCATTGACCTTAAGGTCACGTTTAAGATCATAATAACATGTAGAATTCAACGCTCTCTTATTTCTAGCGTCGAAATAAGGGGTCGCTACCCCAAAAAACTGAAATGACCGTGACATGTTCTTTCGACTTTGGCCTCAAGATCAAGGTCACTAAGGAATACCATCAGGTATCTACTCAAAGACTGCCACTCCCTCTGATTCCGCAGTTAAAAATAAAAAATTTCAGTAAAAATCAGCATTTGACCTTGAACTGACCTTGACTATTGATCTTGAGGTCACAATCAATGTCATGTTCACATGCAGAATTTTCTGCTCTTTCCATTTCCGGTGTCGAAAACGAGGGTCACTGTTAAAAAAGCCGACTTGATCTTGATATGGCCTTGAACCTTGACCTTGACATCAAGGTCAAGGTTACCATCGGATGTGCCGTGAAAAATGCTGAGACTTTTGTCCTCATCATTTATCCTAAAAATGCTGAGATTTTTGGGGATTTAAATAATTTTGATTAATCCTGTATAAGTGCAATATGATAATTGCGGAAAAAAAGAGTGGTAATAGTTACGTGTAAATAACAGATTTTGCGTGAATAATATGCATCAAATTATAATAGAACTCCTACTAAGGTTGTAGTATTGTTAGAAACAAGTAGGTAGTTAAGATTAGTGAAAATCAGTATACAGGGTGTCCTGAAATTAATGCAACAAAATAGATTGGTCATAGATTCTTAAGACAAATTTAGGGGACCCGCATTTTTGCTAATAGTCTTTTTTATATCTCGGAACCCTGTTGTACGAGAATCACTAAATTTGATACAAAGGGGTTTTATGACATGTGGAATGTGATAGTGCTATCCTTTTTGGCGGGGATCCCCCTTAAAACACTTTTTCGTTGGCCCCGTTGGTCTTTAGAACCAAAAAAAATTTCACAAATTTGAATTTCTTAAAAATTATAAATTAGTTAGAAAGCCATTGAATTTAGAAACTTTTTTGTCTTGATATTTTTTTCGTAAAACGCAATGTTTTTGAGGAAAATGGCGAATCACGATATGCATTCGATCACATTTTGACATTTTTCTCGAAAACATAGCATTTTACGAAAAAAGTATCACGTACCAAAAGAGTTTCTAAATTTAATTTCTTTCTAGTGAACTAATAATTTTAAAGAAATTTAAATATGCGAGCAAATTTTTTTGGCTCCAAAGACAAAGGGGCCCACGAAAATTTGTCTTAAGGCGTTTCCTCGCCAAAAAGCGTAGCACTGTGAGATTACACATGTCATAAAACCCCTGTGTACCAAATTTAGTGATTCTCGTACAACATGGTTTTGAGATATAAAAAAGACTTCTCAGGGGTAGATTTTAGGGGGCTGTAACTCCGAAAAAGAAAGATTGTTCATAGGGGCGGATTTCAGGGGGCTGTAACCCTAAATTTGTCTTAAGAATCTGTGACCAATTATTGTTGCATTAATTTCGGGACACCCTGTATAGGCTGTCCCTTTTCTCAGAAAAACTTACTTATGCAGAAAGTTTTGAATTCAAGTAGGTACAAGCTTGATATACCTTCCTATACTATCAAATGCAATTTTAGGTAGAAACTTATACAATTTTGTTCTAATATATTTTTAATTCATTTGAATTAACTTAATATCTTTAAAATAAAGTATAAACCACAGTTCCTGTGATGTAGCGACAGTAATTATGTTGTCTGATTTAAATGTATTGTTTACTTACGTGCTATGGTAACTTACAAATGAGTTTAGAATTGTATATTGTTTATTTTGTTTTATTAGGTCGAAATTAGCATAACCATAAGAGACAGGTTCCCAGCAAAATCACGAGCGTAAGCTTATGTGAAAAATAAATGAAAATAAGTGAGCAGTTTTGTTTTTTTTTTGGGAAAACAAATTTCGAGAAAATAATCAATTGTTTCGACGATATTTCATATAAACTGTAAGTTTTAGTAATAATTCAAAATTCAGCTATGATTTCCAGAAACGGATGATAATACCATATGTGATTTTTCTAGCGATAAAACTCCAGTAGACTCGAATTTTGTATAATTATGTGACCCATCCAAAATAAATTAAAAATTAACATTTGATTCACTGTAATATAGTTAGAGTAATAGTCAATATAATCAGTTTCCAATTCTTATATCTATCTTGGTCAAACTGTTTAAATAGAATAAATATATTTTTTTGCTCTTCAAGGTAAATCAAGCCACTCACTTTCTTGATGGTTCTCAAATATATGGCTCTACGTACAGAAAATCCAACTCTTTGAGATCATTTATTAGCGGAAAACTTGAAATGAGTGACGAAAACTATCTCCCAATGTCGCAAAACCCTATGGAAGACTGCCAAGTGAATTCATCCAAATCATTTTGCTACAAATCTGGTGATTCGCGAGTTAATTTTCAACCGCAACTTACCGCCATGCATACAATTTGGTTCAGAGAACATAATAGGATTGCGGAAGAGTTGGCAAATATAAATAGTCATTGGGAGGACGACATACTTTTTCAAGAGACTAGGAGGATAGTAATAGCAGAAATGCAACACATTACTTACAATGAATGGATCAAAAAAATTCTATGTAAGTTTTTTTCAGTACTTATATTTCGATAAATGATTATGTGCGATATTTAATGCATTTATTAAACGTATTAACAACAAAATGTATGTGGGCAAAGAAGAAACAAATTAAAATAACAATATTAAATAAATAAATAATTCTTTCCATTTATAACTAACTTTTGATTAATATTATTTTCTAAATCCTCTGTAATGTCAAACTTATCCTTATAAACTTATTTCTTAATAGTGCTCCAAAAAGAGCGATAATTATTTAGTTTTAAATTACCAGTGTTGCGAGAAACAACTACATGCCCCGACCAACATTGGATTATACTCGCAACACCTAATACAACAGCAAAGACCGGTTTCGGACTTATTGGTCCTCATCAGTATGTCATAGATGAGACGAGATGAGTTGTAGCCATGGTGAATGGCGTAGGTGGGAAGTAGCACGATAGATGGAGCCACTTACGCTCTGTATAATTATTTAGTTAATTAGTGTTTTTTATGTACCACTTAATTCTCTAGAATTTGGTAGCCTCATGTAGAACAAAATGTAAAAGGAAAAGCTTATGTAACTTTAATTGTTTTTAAAGAAATTTTTTCCAAATTCCCAAATAGGGTTTGGAAACATCTTTCTCTTTCTTTATCCCATTTTTGAAAAGACTAGTTCGAGATTCATAATCCTCTTTGATGGTTTTCAAATATTTATATCGCTTTTTAGATCATCCTCTTTAAAATCTTCGATTTTCGATCAGATCGTTTTCGTATTTTCTCCTTTTGTTTCTTCACAGTGTATCTGATTTGCTTCTGCTTCAAATTACGTTCTTTCTGTCTCTAACATAGCCCCACAAAAAAAAACGTCGTAATCTGGATGGCTGATCATGGTATTCCTATGTATTTTTGGCCGCTCTATCCGAATCCGAAGTCAAATTCGTATACCTTGGATTGAGATTCAGCGTAAAAAAATACATAAGAATACCATGGTCAATCATCCAGATCACGACCTTTTTTTGTGAGGATGTGTAATTCTTCTTTCTGTGTAGTTTTTGCATTTTTTATTCCTTCTATCAGTTTTTTCTTTGTTCCTCGCCCCAAGTTGTTCTTTTCTTACTTTTTTTCTCCTTTCCTCCATTTTACTAATTACGTTGTTTTCGTAATTTTTCTTTTTTGTTCCTGCGTATGCTGTATCTGCTTTCCTTTTGACATCTTCAAATTGTGTTCCTGTTTCTATGCAGTTATTGTATTTTTACGTTGTTTTACGTTTTTCATACGTTACGTTCATACGGTACGTACATACGTTAGTTTTTTTACGTTTTTCATAAAACTGCTCTTTTATTACGATTTTTATTACCTCCTGTTGTTTCTGTTGTTTCTTCAATTTTTGTTTCGATTGCCCTTCAATGATTTTCTTAGGCTTCCTTATTTTCTGTATGATTTTTCGTTTCTTACTTCCGGTATCTTCAGTTTTTCAATATCCAATTATACTCCTTTTTGTCGATTTTCGTTTTCCATGGACATTCTGCATCTAAATTTAATTTCTTAATGATCTGACCCACAACCAGCTCATCTTCTTAACCTAACGTCCATTATCTAGATGCAACTTGGTTTTATTGGTTACTTATACCTCCATTTGGTGACATCCAAATCATATTATGAATATTTCGATGATAGAAACATATTTTTACTAGTAGCAAAGTTGACTATAAATTATCTATTTTCATTAATTTCACTATCCTATCCATTCTGTTTCCTGTATTGCTGTCGCCAATGGTTTATGCTTCATTTACTTTTTTTTCTATTTAGCTATTTGAACACCTGGTTTGTTTAATGTATGTACCGGGTGGCCCAAAATTACCGAAGGGGTTTGAGTTAATTATAACTTTTTATTTAAGACATAATTATAATTTTTTTTTTTTTTAAATACAGTATATTAATGGAGAATATTTTTAATTTAATTATGAAAAATTATATCTCGCAAGTGGTGGCCATTTTCTGCTTCGCATATTCGTGCTCTTTCCAAAACATTTTCCATAACCTTTCGCAAAACTTCAGGTGTTATGTTGTTGATTTCGTCACGTATATTGTTTTTTAATTGCTGGATGGTTCTAGGCTTATTAATATAGACTTTTCCTTTCAAATAACCCCAAAGGAAAAAAATCTGGAGCGGTTAAATCCGGTGAACGCGGAAGCCAATTAAAATCGCTGGTACGCGAAATAATTCGTTCACCAAAGGTGTCGCGTAAAAGAGCCATTGTGTCCCTCGCAGTGTGCGCTGTGGCTCCATCCTGTTGGAACCATACTTGCGGATGGTTTTCCACGGCTGGCCTTAAAAAATTTTTGTAACATTGTCCGATATCGAACACCAGTGATGGAAACGGCGACACCGTGTTCATTTTCAAAAAAATATGGGCCAATTATCCTTTCCGACGAAATACCGCACCAAACAGTACACTTAAGTGGGTGTAATTGTCGCTGTTGAACTACTCTTGGATTTTCCGTAGCCCATATCCTGCAATTTTGCCTATTAACGAACCCATTTAATTGGAAATGGGCTTCGTCGCTCATAATTAAATTATGAATAAAATCATGATTTTCTTCTGCTTTTTGCCGGAAATAAATTGCATAATCAAGTCGTTGCTGGTAATCTGTCGATTTTATTTCTTGGACAAGCTGAATTTTGTATGGAAACATTCTTATTGTATGCAAAATTCTCTGCAGCGACCCTCGTGAGAGGCCAAGTTGTGTCGAACGTCTCCTGGTTGATGTTTCTCCATCTTCCCGAATACTCTCCTGTACCCGTTCAATATTGTCATCCGTGTGCACCGTTCGTCGTCTGCCGGCACCAGGAAGGTTCCTTGCTGCCCCTTGTTGTCGAAAATTTGCAACCAGACGGTTTATTGTTGACTCTGAGGGTCCAACACGCACATTAAAATAACGACGATATGCACGCTGAGTCAAAACAATGGACCGTTGATTTGAGAAATAAAGTTCAACGATTTGAGCACGTTGTTCAATTGTGTACTGTTCCATTTTAAATTCCCCAAGTCTTCTTTACAAAATACTGAAAAGAAATAAAAAAAATATTATAATAAAAAAAGTTATAAGGAATTAAAACCCCTTCGGTAATTTTGGGCCACCCTGTATATTCCAAGTTCCCAGTGCATCGTTCCAATTTCTTTGAGTGAGTCGCAGCAGGCGAAATTATATGATTTTAATTATCTCCTTCTATTATTGGTTATTACGTATTTTTATCAGAAATTGCATGAAATTAAAATGCATCATATTGTACAATGAGATGTGTTTAGAGTTTTTATAGAAATTGTTAAATTAACTTGTTTCGCTTTGCCTTGAAAAGTTGGCCAAGACTATCTCAAAATTAATTTTCAGTACAAAGTGCTGCTATATATTTTTTTAAAAACTTTGGTATAGTTTATTATTTTTTGGTTTTTCTCAAACAGTACTTAATTGTCTGTCATTGTACATCTCCTGAAACTTATAGCAAATGGGCTACAATATGTCTAAATTATATTTATGAAACATTAATTTGTACATCTGGTGGCAAAAGAATAATATGATTTTATATAAGGAAAGAATAAATAAAACCTTTTTATATCAGCAAATTCAACTGCTTTTGCCGCTATTGTTATTATTAATTAATAAAATTTATTTGTGGTTTTTTATTACTAAAATAATTTGACATTGACAAGAACAGTTCAAAATTTTGTCCACCGACATGTAAACACATTTGGGCCCGTCTTACCCAGTTTCTACGAACTAACACAAATGTTGTCTTGCTTCACCATAACACAAATGTTGTCGTACTTCACCATAAATTAAAACGATATCCATCAACTCCGAGTTGCTATACACGTAAAACATTGCTTACTTGAAAAACTAATGTAAACACAATCGCAACAACGATAATACTAAAATCCGATGTCAGTATTCGGAATCGCCTGGAGCCACGTGGGTGAAAGCCGCTCTAGACTACAGTAGCCCAACGATGTAAAGGTTGGAAATACTACAACTTCAATAATTTTTTACTCGGAAACTATAAGGACTTTACAAAAATTTTTTTACGATGTTCACTCCATTTTTCATGACACATCTATTCCCAATTTTTTTGGATAAGTTGTGAATACAACGCGAAGATCGTAACTTTCTATCGTCTCAATTTTGGAGATATTTCCAGTGTTTAAAAGCCCAGCAAACCTCAATCAAAATTTGATCAGTTTAGTTCCAAAGGATTGTTATAATGCAGATAATAGCATGGGGCATAGTTTTTCTAACCTCATTGTTGTTAAGCAAAATTTCGTATAGAAAGTTAAAATTATCAGTTCTGATTTAAAATTTTCATTCGTCGGCTATAAACCAAAAATATTTTTGTTTCAATTCTGAAAAACACGTAATATTTTTGAAATTTATTGCAGCTAGTAAGTACAGAAGCATCATTGAAGCCTTCAGTATTTTTGATGAAAACATCGATCCCTCGGTCAGTAATAGTTTTGCAACTGCCACAATGAGATCCTTGAAATCTTTATACGATGGAAATATTAAGTAAGAAAATTTATTTTGTAAAATAAATGATTGCGATGTTTCTAACTTTTTATTTCTTAGGCTCTTCAACGAAAATCGCGAGGCAAATAGTTCACTTAGTTTGCAAAAATATTTCAATAACCCCAACAAGATACAACAGCCTGGTATATTGGATGCTCTTATTAGAGGGCTTGCAACGCAAAGCAGCCAAAAAATTGATAGGCACTTTGCAGAAGATGTAAGTAAAATATAAGTGTGAGTATTTATAGTTAATTAACATTGTTTTCAGCTAATTAATAAACTATACACAAATGGGCATTTCGGATTTGATGTTCTTAGTATGGATATCCAACGTGGTAGAGATCACGGCTTGCCAGGTTATACTCAGTACCGTACGTTATGTGGTCTTCGAAATGCAGAAAATTTTAACGATTTTAGTGACGTTATGCCAGAAAAAGTAAGTTTTTCGAGTAAATTATATTAAAAAACAAATTGTATAGAGAATGAATGAACGCCCACAAACATAACACAACTTTATCATGGATATTTTTTAATCTTGTTCTATTTTCCGAAATAAAGTTTTTCATTAAATCTAGCTTTCTATCTAATTGCAATTTTCAATATCTCTGTAGAAAAAAAAAAGAAGACGTTAGTGCACAAATTAAATAACAAACTTTGAATATTAAATGACAAATTGTTTCAAATAACCGACAGGAAAACAATTCTTATAAAGTTTATGTTCCAATTTTTAATCTTGATTTAGAAGAGAAACTTTATAGAAGTAGCTTACAGTCCGTACAACATTTGTTGAGATAGAATTTCAAGAGAAGAATAAGCCAATAAAGTTCTATTATCGGAACTACTGTAACAATTTACAGCAGCAGGGGCATGCTTTGAAATTTTACGCGTTATTTTCAGAATATTAAAATATACAGGGTTGAAATAATAGTAGTATGTAATGAAATTTTTTTTTCGAATTGTCAATAGTTTGCAAGTTACAGCTTGTCAAGTTCAATTTTTTTTATTTTTCTATTTAAATAATTTATTTAATTCATGTTCGATTAGTTTCTCATTTGGCACACTTACTAAGTAGATGAAGCTCTATTGGACCAGTCAGAGAAAAGTTTCATTATGCGCCGCTAGAGGGCACTTTACCTAGAACTCAAAATTTGTTTTGTTCATAACTTTTTTCTCTTGCTAGACATCACAGAAACTTAAGCATTATTGAAAAGAGAAACAATATGCGAAGACACTGCGAAAACAATGTTCATTACATAATGTTACTATTTTAATCCGTAGCATCACCTCAGGAGTTTCCTGACGGACTTTCAGAACACCCTGTATATAAGTAAGGTAAATTTTTTGTATTAAAATGTGTTTTTATTTTACAATATCGTAGAGTACAAATTATAGAAAAACTTGCTGGTACAAAAAAGGAATAAACAAAGAAACATATATTTAAGCAACCTATACTTCAGCTCCTAACCTGATAAGTTTTCGAAATCATCTTCATCACTAAAACTTTCACTATCGGAAGCTGTTATAATCAAATTTCTATTATACTCTAGTCGAATTAGATCATAAAAACTCAAAATTAAAAAAAAATTATTAGTGCACATTTTATTGCTTGAAGCGTTCAAGTCAAGAACCTTACGCGCGACGAGAGCGTCGTTCTTGCGCATACGCGGGCCTGGCGCTCCTGCCGCGTGCAGGCCGTATATTAATGTTAACTTTTCCTGCTGCTGGCGCGTTTATTACTTGAACTATCAATGTAAAACTTTTTGAAAATAAAAGTTTAACCATTTCTTTAATTGTCTCTAAAATCTCAGTCCGATACGTCCAATAGTTATCTTGAGAACAAAGAGGCGTAGGTGCTCTGTTTTTTAATTACCGTAAAAATAAGCTCTATTTAATGCAAAAAGAGCGAATTCCCGAGCGGCTTTTGCCTGACCCTGCCTGTTTATAACGCTGTTTTGCGCGTCCTACTTTGTAGTTGACTGTAAAATGACTAGTTTTCCGATCGTCTAGATGTTCATGATAAAGTAAAAAAAAAAAGTGAAAAAAGCACGTAATTTTGCCACTTATTTGTAATTTGCCAACTTAGCGTCACTTCTTTCGAGTTACTTTTTTGATATTATCATTCTGTGTACCCGTCATAAAGTGCATAATGCATAATGTCTATTAATATTTTTTTACGTTTAAACTCTAATTCGCATTGGAGTACTAGCACATCAACTCCAATTTCGTTCTGCAAGTAATTTTCCTTTGCTACGTTGTTTTTAACTTGAGCCCATATCATTTCAATCGGATTTGGATCAGGATGGTACTGGTACACCGAACATGGTACACTGACAAAGAAACACGCTTTCGTAATTGCAAAACACAGTATGCAATGCAAGCTGCTACGGTGAACGTCACGCCGCTAATGTCTTTCTACATCGGGTGTCGAATGCGGTTAATCCCAAGAAAGTGGCGCAGATGTCTTCTTGGAATTCTCTAAAAAAATATCGTACGGACTGTAAATGTCATTTATTTGAAAAAAATTATCAGCCGATATGAACATTGAACCTATCTCCAAAATCATACTGCCACCTCCCACAATCCGCCAAAATTAAGATACAAAGTGGTATGAACTGTCACTGAATATCGTATAAAGTACTGAAAAACGATTATGAATATTATATTTTGTTATTGAATTTATAATTTCACATAATTCCTTGCAAACTCCTAAGAAATTAATAATATTTGCCCGGTACCTGTGAGAACATACTTCATTTAACACTAAATTTGTTTAATTTGCTTAATCATCAATCAATTTTTATTGGTTTTCTGCAAAATTTTTGAAAAAAAACTGAGGAAATCGATGATAAGGCAAATCAATCATTATTTTAATCCCAAGAGTCTGTGGTCAATTTTCTTTCGAATATTTCTCTGACACCCTGTATAATAGGAAACTAATAAAACTTTCTATACAAAACTTAATTCAATCAGAAAAGGAAATGTAAACATTTGTAATTTACCTCATTACAAATATGTAGCTTTAGTTAATATTACGATTAACTATTACTCTAATTTTTAGCATATCAACATTTTATCAGAGACTTATTCTAATCCGAAAGACGTAGATCTAATAGTGGGTGGTATATTGGAAAACGTAGAGGAAGGTTCTATATTTGGGCCAACTTTTTCCTGCATCATCGCTGACCAGTTCATGCGCACAAAAAAAGGAGACCGTTACTTTTATACCAATGAAATTCAGCCGAAACCTTTTTCCGTCGCGCAGTTAAACGAAATTAAAAAGGTAACATTGGCTAGGATCTTTTGTGATAATGGTAACAATATCACATCCATGCAACGCGATGCTTTCGAAAAAGTTAATACGAGGTAAGGTGGATATTATTGTCTCACAACTTTTTGCATGCGAATAGAAAGTGAGGAAAATTATTTAATAAGAATTTAAGCTCAGGGTTGTAATCAGTAGCAACACAGTAATGACTGCTACAGTATTTGTGTGTGATCATCTTTTCTGATTTGCAAAAAGGTAGAGCTTGAACATCTATTTTGATTACTTTTCTCAGAATATGAAAAAAAGTTAATGAAAAAGCGAACCTGAAAATTGGAGAATCAAAAATTAAATAACGAAGTAGAAAAATTTAAGGATAATACTATTCTCCAATTTTAAGAAAGGTTTATAACAATTTATACATTTTTCCTTTTATTTATTTTCTACAAATTCAGAGAAAATTAATAAAAATAAATACAACAAACTACATTTATTTTGGGATATCCTGAAAGTTATTTGAAATCTTCATAATTAAAATTTCAATTAATACCGAGAAATATATGAACTTTTGACAAATAACAAAAAGTCCTTCTAAAAAGTTAAATTAAAAATAAATAATTCACTTGATAAAGTACGAGGTCTGTTAAAAAAATAACTGAACTTTTTGAATTACGCGCTAATGGAGGTATTTAGTGATATGCAGTTGGCAGCATTGCGTTGCGCATAACCTATGCTGTAACCACATGTTCTTAGATTGTTGATATCTCATTTAGTTTTTGTGAGCGCAACATGTTTAAGTGTTAGTAGCGTTTTTTTGGAAATGTGCGATTTTCTGGAACAAAGATGCAACGTAAAATTTTGCGTGAAACGGAAAAATTTTCACGGAAACGTTGCAACTTTTGGAACCGATGACGCTCTGCATCGTACGCAATGTTACGAACTGTTTACACGATTTAAAAGTGGTCGTCAGTTAATTGAAGATGATTCTCGACCAGGGAGGCCTTCGACTTCAACTGATGACTACCACGTTCAGAAAGCCAAAAATCTGGTGCGTACAAATCACCAATTCATTATCAGAGAAATTGCAGAAGAGTCATGCCATGAAATTTTGACTGAAAAATTGAACATGGATCTAGTTACAGCAAAATTTGTTATTCGTTTGATGACCGAAGAATAGAAAGAAAATAGTGCGGACGTTTATCAGCAACTCCTTGAACAATCCAATGACGATATTGACAATGAGACAAAATTTTAATCATCGCAATGGATTGGCAAAGGATCTCCACGCCCCAAGAAAGCACGTCAGTCTCGATCCAATGTTAAAATGATAGTCACTGTTTTTTTTTTAACTTTAATGGAATTGTGCATTTCGAATTCTTGCCTTAAGGTAGAATACTGAATTGTGTGTACTATCAAGGCGTTTTACAACGGTTAGGTGAATAAATCCGCAAGAGACTAGAGTTGTAGCGAGACAACTCATGGTTGTTGCACCATGATAACGCTTCCGCACACTCAGCTTTGTTAATTTGTCAATTTTGGGCCAAAAATGAAATTACTGTCCCCTCTCAACCTCCTCACTCGCCAGACCTAGCTCCTTGGGATTTTTCCTTATTTCTGAAATTAAAATCAGTTCTGAAAAAACGCCGTTTTCAGACTATGGCACTGACATCAAAGCAAATTCGTGACAGACTTTAAAGGCCATTTCAAATGAAGCTGCCCAGGAATGGAAATTCCACTGGAAATAATGTGTGAATAAGGTAGGGAAGATCTTGAAAGGAAGCAAGGACCAATAATGTCTAAAATTAATTATACAGTTAAAAAAAATAAAGTTCGGTCTTCTCCAAATGGAAACACCACTGGAAAAAGTGTGTGAATAAGAGAGGGAAGATTTTGGAAGGAGGCAAGGAGCAAGGACCAATAATGTATAAAATTAATAATTATAAAGCTAAAAAAAATAAATTTCGGTTATTTTCTAAACAGACCTCGTATGTTCATATACAGTGTGTCCAAGATAAGGATGGGATAGCATTAGGATCTAGGAAACGGTAAGAGATACAGGGTCGTTCAAATTAGAAAAAAGTTGTGTTTTTTATACCTAACAATGTGTCGTTTAGTAATACTAATTAGAAATAATAAAACATTTCATAAATTCGTATTGTTTTTTTATTAGGTACATTTTTACATTATTGATTAAAAAAATTGTTGGATGTTTTGTGCTGTATTGACTTTTATACTGTGCCTCTCTCAAATAGATATTTTGAAAGTGTTCGGAGCCGTACTCAGGAAAAATTTTAAATGATAGCTAAACAAGCTAAAAACCTTTTTAAGAAGCGATTACAATAGTAATATCATCTAATAATGACTTTCGATTTTGTCGTAAAAATAGCAGCGGCGTATTTAGAAAAATTAACCTGATAATGGCCCCTCGGAGACGAAAGGTCGGATTGCAAAAATGTTGACGACAAACTTTTTTCTAATTTGAGTCACCCTGTATCTCTTACTGTTTCCTAGATACTAATGCTATCCCATCCTTATTTTGGACACACTGTATACATGTAACCGATACATACTCAATTTATGTTTTTAATGTTCAATTACAGAAAATATTACATTATTAAATTTATTTTTCAGAAACAATCTAGTCAGCTGTGAAGGAGAGGACATTCCTCGTTTAAGCCTTTCCCTGTGGGAAGAAGGTAGAGGAAGATACTTTCATTAATATTAAACTAGAAAGAAGACTGATTTTTAACTTAACTGTTTGTTTGATATGTATATTTACCACATTTCCACTTTTTTTTAAATGTTGTCGTAATTAAGGCGCTCCTTTTATAGCACTGTGAACTGTTATACAGGGTCGGAAAGTCCCCATGGTTCATCGGCCGTTACGTGAGAGCGATAAAGAGAGTCATAGAAATCCGTGCGATAGAGAAAGATGGCTATAATGAAAGCGTCTAATAGTCACCGCCCATTCCACAAATAAGATCCACTTCTTATTTGTGGAAGGGCGAAATGGGCGGTGACTATTAGACGCCTTCATTATAGCCATCTTTCTCTATCGCACGGATTTCTATGACTTACTTTATCGCTATCACGTAACGGCCGATGAACCATGGGGACTTTCCGATCCTGTATGTGACAGTTCCACAGAGAACAAATAGTAACATTTTTTAAAGAGGTCACGATGGAAACGTTTTTCAACCTCAACCAAACATGAACAATAGAAGTCGAAGACGGTAGAGATACTGATTTTTTAATATTATAAGAATGCAAGGACAGTATAATTTACTCCCAGAAGAGTAAGAGATTGATTAAGTTAGAAAATATGTGTGTATGTTAGGAGTTAGAAGAACCTCTGATGTGTCTTTTTGTGCGAAGCTTATGACAAATGTATGATTGTGAATTTCTGTGAACATCACAAAACTTTATATGGGAATCTTACCCTATTGCCCTGACAATACAAAATACTTTTTCTTCATTTTTCCATGCCTAATTTCTTCCATTCTTTTCTTATTGTTTTCCTTTGTCCTACTTTTTAATTAATTGTAAATATTCGTAAACTTACCCTTTTCCTTCAGTGTGATCCCACAGTCCTTTATTATTTTACTATTTTCTACTTAAATAATATTTTGCTCACTTATGTGTGTACAAATACTTTTCTTAACTATGCCGACTGAGCTACTCGGTACACTCTTAATTATATTATAAGGTTATAAGTAGCAATAGTACTACTACTATGTTATGTTAACACACAGTTAAATATAAAAAAATATATTTTTTATGAAATAGTAGTTTTCGTATTATTTATTTAAATAAATACGAGAAAGGTAAGCAAGATAGCATTTGCCGACTTGACCGTTGGCTCGTGCCAGCGGCACTCGGGCCTACAAGTTTTTTTTAACACCAAGTGCATTGGATGATCTTTTTGAAACACCCATAAATGTGAAAATCGAACATTGACTATACAGGGTGTCTCATAATTAGCTGCCAACCCTGAACAAGCCGATTCTATGATCAAAACTGAGTAAAAAAGTTCATATGAACATGGGTCCGGAAATGCTTCCTAAGGGCACAGGGACCCATTGAAGAGGGAGGAATGGAAATCATTTTTTTGCAATATCTCTCAATCGCGTTGTGATAAATGAATGAAATTTGGTATACACAGCTAAATTTTGATGAGCAATTTGATGGACTAATCCATTTATTTCCACAAGGTCCATTGGGGTGGGTACGGGGGGGCCCTTGGTACTTTGCGTGTGTAACTTTTTCATCTTTGACTTTTTAACAAATTGGACAGCAAATTCCGTTTTCCCGAACTGTTTTACGTTAAAAAGGTACTCTTGTTTCAAATCGTTATCTTTAACGGTTTCTGAGAAAATCGCTCTTGAATTAATCCCACTTTGGTCAATTTCATAGTAATTTAAACAAAATTATCAAGGTATTCTTATGTCAAAGTATTGTCAACCCGATTGCCAATTTAATAGTTCTAAGCGAAAAAAATGGAAGAGTTTACGGGACAAGAGTTAGTTGATATGATATTTATTTATGGCTTTTGCGATGGTAATGCTGCAGCGGCAGAACGCGAGTACGGGAGAAGGTTTCCAAACCGAAGGCTGCCATCAAGGAGGACATTCCCTACGGTATTCCGCAACTTAGCTGCAACCGCCACTTTTCGAAAGGCACCGGGTCAAGGACGTCCCAGGATTAATAGGGAAGCGGAGGTCCTTGACGCTATTGAACAAGATCCTACGACTAGCATACGGAACATTTCAAGGCAAATAAATGTTCCTCGGCCAACGGTACTACATATCTTAAAGATTTCCTTAACAGAATTGATTAGATGTGCTACTAACATTTCAGGTTGGAAGAATATTAAAGCGACAAGGTCTACATGCCTATCACTATCGACGTGTACATGGCTTGATACCAGAAGATTTTGCGCCACGTATGCAATTTTGTCGCTGGATTTTGTCGCTGGACAACGAGCAAGCTTCCAAAATTTTGTGGTGTGACGAAGCTACTTTTACCCGAAATGGAAAATTAAATTTTCATAATTCTCATTATTGGGAAGAAGAGAACCCACATGTTGTTCGGAGAACAAACTTCCAGCAACGGTTTTCCATAAATTTATGGGCGGGAATAATTCACGACACTCTGATTGGACCTATTGAAATTCCACAACGTCTCAATTCAAATCTTTATTTAAACTTACTTCAAGAAAATCTTCCCCAAATTCTCGATGATCTGCCTCTAAATTTACGACGTAACATGTTTTTTCAACACGATGGAGCCCCGGCACATAGTGGTCGCAATGTTCTAAATTTCCTAAACGAAAATTTCGCTGGACGGTGGATAGGGAGGCACGGACCGGTAGCTTGGCCGCCGCGTTCTCCCGACCTAACCCCGCTGGACTTCTTTTTCTGGGGATATCTAAATCAAAAAGTTTACGCCACCGAAGTCGATACCCGTGAGGAATTGCTGCAGCGTATCAATGATGCAGCCAATGAAATTCGTCAAAACCGTTTTAGCATCTTAATAGCTTCGAGAAGTGTTACACGTAGGGCAAGACTTTGTATCAGAGAAGGTGGAGGGTTTTTTGAACAGTTTTTAAAATAGCTTGTTGTCTGTTATCAAAATTAAGTTTCCATCTTATGATCCCTTCGAAAAGTGACGGTTGCAGCTAAATTGCGGAATACAGTGAGGAATGTCCTCCTTGATGTCAGCCTTCTGTTTGGAAACCTTCTGCCGTACTCGCGTTCTGCCGCGCAGCATTACCATCGCAAAAGCCATAAACAAATCATCATATCATAATTGTTCTACATCAATAATGTGTATTACTGATTACGTATTAAATTATTATTATTATTTTTTGTTTAAATTACTATGAAATTGACCAAAGTGGGATTAATTCAAGAGCGATTTTCTCAGAAACCGTTAAAGATAACGATTTGAAACAAGAGTACCTTTTTAACGTAAAACAGTTCGGGAAAACGGAATTTGCTGTCCAATTTGTTAAAAAGTCAAAGATGAAAAAGTTACACACGCAAAGTACCAAGGGCCCCCCCGTACCCACCCCAATGGACCTTGTGGAAATAAATGGATTAGTCCATCAAATTGCTCATCAAAATTTAGCTGTGTATACCAAATTTCATTCATTTATCACAACGCGATTGAGAGATATTGCAAAAAAATGATTTCCATTCCTCTCTCTTCAATGGGTCCCTGTGCCCTTAGGAAGCATTTCCGGACCTATGTTCATATGAACTTTTTTACTTAGTTTTGATCATAGAATCGGCCTGTTCAGGGTTGGCAGCTAATTATGAGACACCCTGTATAGAACAGGGCCGATTTAGAAATTTTGTGTCTGATTTAACAATTTTTTTGTCTTCTAAATATGACATTTTAGATCCTTATGAAGAAGCGCACTTATTTCAGAAATATTCTGTATAAAATGAGCAAAACTATATCTTCTGCTTCAGGCATCTATATTTAACTTAATGTTCACTTGCTTAGGAGAATATTCTCCCGCTAGTAAAACAATTATTTTTCATGCTCGCAAAGGGAAATTAATATCTTGTCATTTGTCAAGACAGATGTGAAACGCCAGTCCAGAAAAATAATGCTTATCGCAAATAAATTCCAGAAATAGAAGAATAAATTGACGTTAACAAGAAGTTTATTGGAACGTCGTTATCCTTATGATGTTTGTCAAGTCCAGCCCCTTCAAACTTGGAAGCATTCCGAACGATGCCAGACCGGTCTGGCGCCGATTTGCTTTATGGAAGTCTCAAATATTTTCAGTAGTTACTGAATAATTGCGCAAAAAGAAAAAAGGGCGATATACGTTTGCAAAAATGGGAAATAATTAGTGAATAGTTCAATTCATAATTAAATTCCTGTTCTTCTACAAAAGCTGATTTTCTAATATAAATTGATTCAATAATGTTAATTTATTTGTTGAAATTCAAACCTTGCTAACGATTTCAATGTAACATATACAGGGTGTTTACAAATTTGGATGGATGGTCGGGGGAATGCATATGCAAAATATTTGAAACTGCAGAACGGCTTAAAATTAATAATAATAAAAATTGTTAAAATTTATTAAAAACCTCTGGAATAGTCTCCGAGTTACATACTACATAAAGAGAGGTGAACATTTGTGGCAGTAAATGACGTCTTCGCTTTTCGTCTCGTTTTGCAGTAAACAGAAAAATTGCTGATCCAATTTTAAGTAATCATTGGTTCCAAACCAGTTTTCATTATGGAAATGTTTTTTATTTTTGTTTGTGTTGTTTATGTCTTTTATTATGAAAATTATAATTACTGAACAAATGTTTAAGTGGCGTCATTTATTTTTGTAGGTCCTTTTTCTTTTTATGAAAGAACAGTGTGCCTGTGGTGTGTGTATGCAAATAAACCTACTAAAATAGCCTGTCAATACGATAAGAAAGAATTAATTAGTAGACTTTGTGATAACGTATGGAAACGCTGATTAAAACTGGTAGTTAACTGCTAATATTTGTGTTGAACGATTTCCAGACCAACACTTGTAAACGGAGGCAAAGCTGTTGGTGGAATCAGCAGTTACAAAAAGTTTTCATCGTATTAACACAGAATGATGCAGAAGCGCAACTTTCGGCGAAATTTTGAATAAATAATCTCTTGTGCCCAGGGGATGGGACAAGGAATTTATTTTATAAACCAGAAATATCGTCTCAAACTAAGAAAAGTAAATAAATACAAAAGCAAGTTTGGAAGGTTTTCGTTTTGTTGCTATTGTCAATAGAACAAGTAAAACCTAATAAATGGATTAAAAAATGGATGGAATAGCTCTGTCACATTAGGAGACCGTACTTTGACCCTGTACTGGTTAAATATGGTTAACTAATACCTATTAGACTGTGAATATAATGGAGAAGTCACTACCATCCTCTACCGATGAATCCAAAGTAAAAGCATTTTTTCTCATTGTCATCTAAAAAACATAGCTGCTGAGATTCTTGACTTTATTAGTGTAATGAGTTTGAAATTATTGCTAGATCCATTTTATTATATTTTGACATCCTGTACAATGAAAATAATAACATTTTATTAAGATGTCTTGCCGTCATCTCATCTCAGTTACACTTCTATATCGAGCAGCTATTGATTTTCGGAACAGTGTAATTTATAAATGTTTTTCAGGTAATTAGGCGTGTTCCAGTGTAGGTAGCATTTAATTATTATTTTCATTTCTTTCCGTGCTTTAAGTTTGTATTGTTAGTGGTTATGACGCAGGGGCAATTATTAGCGTCGATGAAAATTGATAACATCGTTCCTGGCAATGACAAGTGTTAATATTTTCAATACCTCAAAGTCAACATAAACATTTGTTGATTGCGTGATAGATATACGGCAATAGACACCGCTAACGGTCATTTTGTATAAAATATTAACTATATGTGAGGCCCGAGTCGATTATCATATAAAAGATTAATACTCAAATGGAATAGTGCTGTTTACAGAAATGACAATTGCCGTATTAATTATGGTGCGAGGCTATACGATGTAGTTCCTAAAATATTTAATATTAAATTAATTATGTATATAAGGCGATTACAAATTTGGAGAAGATTTTTTAATGATAATGTAGGATGCACTAAAACTAAGCATTTTTAATTTAACCATGAAAACTGTAAAACGGTTAAATTGGTTAAAACTGATTGGAAACCTTTGGAATTGTCCTCGAGTTACATCCTGCATAAAAGAGGTGAATATTTGTAGCTGTACTTGAAGTGTCGTCCACTTCTTGGTCCCCTTTTTTTGATTAAACAGAAAAATCGTGAGATGAGTTATCATCAGTTTTAGGGAAACGTTATTGTTTAAGTCTTAAGCATAATTATTAGTGAACAAATATTTAAGGGAACTTATTTATTTTTCTAGAATCATACTTTTAACTGTGTTTTATTTTTATTAAAAGATAGTGTGCCTGCGGTGCGTGTGTTAATAACTGTGATCAAACATCAAACATATTAAAATAGATAATCAATACAGTAGCAATGAGTACATGGTGGTAACATAACAGCCGCTAAGGAAAATTGTATGTAACTATGTAGAACGATTTGTTATATTTGTAAACTAAGTCCTATAAGCTACCTATAGAATCAGCAATTCTAAAAATGTTTCTTCGTATTGTCGTGATAAGTCAGTAAGTACTAAAAAACCATTTTATTTGCAAAACATCGAGGTGGAAGGAGCTTAAGTAATGTTGCTTAATATTTGGTACTAAAACAATTATTTACGTCACATGTTCGATGTCCGCGACACCAAATATCCAAGTATGCTAAGCTAGTAACTGATAAGTATCTAAAATTGACAATTATTGTGTTGCGGCGCTCAAAATAATTGCATTTTTCTCGAGCAAATTTTTGACAAAAATCTCGTTAAAAATCCAGTTCTCATGATGAATATTACATATATTTAAAACTTGAATGTAAATAGAAAATAATAAGGGGCTAAGTATGGAACCTTGGGGTACGCCAAAATGTATTGGTATAAACCACAAATGGGGTTTAGGATGCTAAATTTAAATATGCAATTGCTTTTGACGCTGTTTGTAGAGGGCCCCCACCTATAAGGGTACGTTTGAATTGAATGTATATTGACGTTTCGTATTAGTACGTTTATTCCCCTATCAATTTTGAGAAAAAAAGGTATACTTGATCGAAATCCGTCGGACCAACTATTTTCGAGATATTGGCTGATGAAGTTATATGCACACCATATTTTCAAATTTTATTAACTATTTACGAAGAAAAAGTTTAAAATTTAGTTTTACCATCTAATCAGTAATGGAATGATCTTGAATTTTAACTCTTTAGCAATTAACCGTTTTCGAGAAAATCACTGCTGACTAATATAAACAGTAGTATTGTCATTAATCAACGCAAAATTAAGTCCAATTTAATTCAAGCGTACCCTTATAGATGGCGCCCTCTACAAACAGCGTCATTAGCAGTAACGTATTTAAATTTAGCTTCCTAAAAAACCTCCGTACATCAACTTTTATGCCAACATTCAAATCTGTTTGGAAATGAATCCTAAAAAATCGAACAAAATAAAAACTTTAACACCGTGTATACCGAAAACTAAGCATTTCTGGACCCACGTTTATAAGAAAAAAAAAGTTTCAAAAATATGCCCCTAAATTCTTTGTACTTAATTTTGAATCACCCTGTATAATATACTACTAAGTCAATTAATAATTTTTATTGCATATAAATATCTGTAACAACAGGTTATATTTGTTAAATCTGCCGATCTGACATAATTAAGTCTCCAGGCAATAACTTCATAATAAACTGTTAATCAACAAGTCAGCATTCAACAATTTAATTGCCATTATTCTCATTGTTAAGTTAGTAATAAAATTAACCTTATCACCTCTTGCTTTAGTTGTCACTATTGATAGTACTATTATCGTTTTTCGTAGATAAATGGAATGAAATTGTCACTATTAGTTTTATTAGAATATCTACAATAGGTACATAATTTAAATAATCAAATGAAAAAAAAATGTTTAATGTTACCAGACTCAAACAACAGCAGTGTATTATTTACCTGAGATTTCAACTATCCTGAATGTGATTGGTCAAGTAAGGAGATTAACTGAGGTCTCAGGTAAAAAAAACGCGGCCACTGTTCTGTCCCTAACAAGCTTATGTCAGAACTATCAGGTCGGAAAATATCCAATATAACTGCCATGGCAAAAGTAGCTGATCATAAGGATAGGTAAGGAAATAAATGTAAAGTATTTTAATAAAGCTAGAGTCCAAACAGAGCCATAATAGATCGAAAGTAACAATTGCAATTACCTACTTTAACACATTATTTCGGATTAAATTAAGTGTAATAGTTTTAACAATGTGAATATGATACCACTTAAAGCAAAATTAGATGCTTTGTTCCGTAACAGGAAAGTAATTTGAATGGATATAAAATTTTCCCATTATTTTCCCAAATAATTTATTCAAAGTTGTTTCTGTTATTTTTACAATTTGATACGGTACAACTTTAAAACAGTTACTTAATTTACAAACGATTACAATTTTCCATACCTACATCATACCACTTTTCAGGCTTTTTTATTTATATATATTTCAGCATTTCAGTAGAAAAAAACCTTATTTTTGCTTTATTTTAAAAGGTAGGTTCTAATTAAATTCAAATAATTTTTCTAAAAATTCTGTACAGGGTGTGGCGTGTATAATTTATAAAAATTAAACTACAGATTCCTAATGATATTTGCAATAGAAAAGTCTTATACGAAAAAGTCCTATTTTTGCGTATTCTTTTCGTAAGTGAAATTTCAAATATGGATCAAAATATTTTCTCTTCACTTGCTGATCACGTCCTTCTCCTCGACGAACAACACTTTCCGTATCTCGCAGTCGCTGAACGCACTATAGGATTCTATTTGCACATGGGGGGTGACGTTGTGGTCATCGTTCCCGGTACAACCTAGTCGCCGCGAGCGCATTGTCTCTAGCTGCACCATACACTAACACCATATCGACACGTTCGGAAATAGTAAATGCATTGTTTTCTCGGTTCATTGTAAAACTAAACGAACTAAAAAATTAAGCAAAGTGAGAAATAAGAATCTCGTTTATAATGTAATCAGCACGCTATTCTTATTTTTTACTTCTTTATAAAAATTACACTGACACGATCGTGGAATTACAAAATAAAAACCTTTTGTCTGGAATCTTTCACTTTTTAACACTGATGGGTCGATGGACGATGCTTAATATTTAATAATTAAGTGAATAATGAATTCAATACAAATACAAAATCAGTTGACTGCACAAAATTTTTGACAATGTAACCTTCTTTTAGTATTATCTAAATTAAAATCGGGATAGAGTCGGTATTTTTCATATTTCCATTTACTCAGATAAATAACTGCATATTCAATCCAAATTTGGTTTGAGCAAATCAAAGTCTGGAAAAAATGGTAGGTCCGATCTAAAAACCAAAAAAAATTTTTTTTTGTAGGCCGTGAATTGATCTTATTCAAAATAGGTTGGGTACAGACCCTTTATAAATGTTTACGAGCCACATGACTCAACACTGCACCATTGGTACTAGTAATAATGACCAATGATAAATCGTTACGTCTACGCTCGAGATAATGCGATCGTTGATTGGTAGAATACTATATCGTGTAAAATTGCACCAATCACAGCCGATCAAACATAATTTTGCGTTTCAATGTGATCCTGGTCGTATTGTTTTAATAATTTTTAATTTTACCGAAATTTAATTACCAACATGAAAGAAATAAAAGTAATGTTCCAAAAAAATTACTATAGTCTGTTTGGAAATGAAAGAGAGTAATAAAACCCCGAGATAAGAACCGGCCATGGGCGTGGTAATATTTCGTTTCAGGTAATTATCGGGTAACACTAATGCTAACAAAAATGACAGGGATTGGAAAATCGACTATCTACAGACTTTTAAAGGAAACAAAAAATGAACAAGATACTGTAAATCCCCCAAAATCATCTACAGGGAGGTCAAAAGTCGTTATAGATGATTTCTTCAAAAATGTCATTCGCAGAAAAGTACACTCATTTTATTTTAAAAAAGAAATACCAACGCTAAACAAAATTTTAAGTGAACTTTCAGAGGACAACGATTTGCCAAAAATCAGTAGAAGCAAATTATGGGCCGTCTTACGAGAGTTGAATTTTTGCTGGGAAAAGCAGAACAGGAAGTCAGTTCTTATCGATAAAGATGAAATTATTTGTTGGCGAAGATCCTACTTAAGATCAATTAGAAAATTCCGTGACGAAGGGAGGAATATTTATTATCTAGACGAAACTTGGGTCAACGAGGGATATACTGTAACAAAAGTATGGCAAGATAAAAATGTAAAAAGTTTTCGACAAGCATTTTTGGATGGACTTTCAACAGGGTTCAAGGCACCTTCAGGTAAAGGGCGAAGATTAATAGTGACACATATAGGTAGTGCCAGTGGTTTTGTAGATGGCGGTTTACTTTTATTTGAATCTAAAAATACAGGTGACTATCACGAAGACATGAACGCAGATGTTTTCGAAGAGTATTTTACACAGATGTTGGATCTTATTCCTCCGGGGTCTGTAATTGTCATGGATAATGCCAGTTACCATTCACGGCAGACCGAGCGGACGCCTACGACTGCTTGGAGGAAAGCCGATATAATTCAATGGTTATCCGGAAAAAACATTTCTTTTGAAACAAATATGGTGAAAAAGGAACTTTTGACACTTGTCAATCTTAATAAAGATCAGAAAAAATATGTTATCGATGAAATGGCAACAAATCGCCAAATAACGGTACTACGGTTACCACCTTATCACTGTGAACTTAACCCAATCGAATTAGTCTGGGCGCAGGTAAAAGGAGATGTAGCGCGAAATAATACGACGTTTAAATTAAGTGACGTGAAAATTTTGTTAAAAAATTCCTTGGAACGAGTAACTGCAGATAACTGGCAAAGATGTATACATCATGTACAAAAAGAAGAGGAGAAAATGTGGGAACTCGATAATTTAATTGACGTTACTGTGGAACCTATCGTTATCAATCTAGGAGACGAAGATAATTCATCAGAATATTCAGAGGATGAATTTTAATATACCTACTTTTTTATTTTCTTTATTGTACATTTATACAACACTACATTTACTCACCATAATTTGAATTTTCAAAATACATATATTTTTGTGTGGAATAAAAGTCTATTCATTAAATTTAAATAAATATTTTGATAATAATATTGAATAATTTTATTTGAATTACTAAAAACCCTCTTAACCCGGTTATGATGCTTAAAGTAGCCTCATGTTTTGAAATGCTGTTTTTATATTGTTTACTTATAAGAGAAATGGACCGAGAAATTGAAGCGGCATAGACAAAGACGGATTGTCGGGGATTAAATTTTAGCTACCTGCTACAATTTAGTACAACCCGGTCACACAAAGTTTTTTTAAAAGTACACCTCATCTATACCGATAATACATAATATAAAAATATTGAATATAAGCACCAGTACTACATTTATTTACGATTTGCATACATAATAAGCTTTTATTACTCTCTTTCATTTCTAAATAGACTATAACTATAGTTTATTCCTAACCTTAAAATTTCACCCATAAGTGGCTGAAAAACGTGTCTAAAAAAATTTTGAGACGGGAGTTTTTATTGGAACGGGAGTTATCGTTGGGGTTACGAAAAATTTTTAGTTGGAAAATTTGTTTAATTCATTTAGTTGTACGTCGTTTCAAATGGAAACTCCATTTTAGAAAATGCCATGAATAAAGAGGCCAATATAACAGTTTTATAAATTAAAATATTTATTTATGCATTGTTTTTTGACAATTTGAATCATGAACTCCTTCTCGAAGTATCCGTTGATATTGATAGGTTTTCTGCTGTTGACGAGTTCAACACACAACCCAACGGTGCGTAATAAGGGGAGAATAAAGCAGCGTACTGTTGACTATTAGATGCAAAATAGTGAGGAGGAAAGAGTCCTTGTCTTTGGGCCATCTTCAGTCGTGTCGTCAACTGTTTTTTCCATTTTGTTCGTCTGTTTTGGAACCAAGTCTTTATTTGAACCTCCGTTAAATTTAGAGCTTTACTAAGCTCCATTCTTTTACTGACACTTAAATATTTGTCGATTTTAAACTCGCTTTCCAGGCGTTCCAGTTGCTTGGCACTGTAGGCTTGGCGGGGTTTTCTGTCCAATCCAGGCTTCCTTGACCTTCTGCTAGGTGGTTTTGGCGCTGAAACAAAATTCAATAGTTTTATAACTTATTTTGCAACATATAGAACATATTTGTGATTGAGATTAAAAAAGAAGCAACAGTTTTCAATGATTTTGATACGTGACCATAAAATGAATAAATGAATTCGAAATTTTTGTATACTTTTTTTTTATAATGTACGCTTAATCGTGGGACACCCTGTCGAGAACTTAGCTGTGGATGTACATCGTAAGTAGAGAAAAAGACGGCTTTTAATAGTTTTTTTTTTATATGCAATAAAAAATATAAATATTTTATTATGACTACTTAGTAAAATATCTTTTAATCATGTGTCAACTTCTTACATTCGGTCAAAATGTAAATTTTTAAGGTTCTAATTGACACCAAACAGATCTTTTAGGTATGTTTAAGTTTACTTTTCTAATAATTATCCTCTTATTGAAATTTTAAACACCTGTTTCCAAAAACCATCTAGGAGGTACTAAGCGAAGAACAATAAAATTATGTATTTAACTTAAAATTTATTTGCTAAAGTAGTTAAGATTCTTAGTTTTCGTACCATCACGTTTCTAAGAAATAGATGGATGGTGTGTTAGATGATTTGAAAATATTTGCTTTTACCAAACTAAACCTGTAACGTTTTAGAAACTATTACTTTCAAATACTGAATATTAATGTCCATAAACATTCGAGTCACACATCGGGATGATATTTAGTACAGAAATCTTGGAAACGAATGGGTTTATAGTAAAGTTTAAATGATGAAATGAAATATTTGCTAATATGTAGTTTTATGGTTGAATTTTATGAACGTTTTTTTAATAAAGTCGTGTCTAACTACGAGGCATATCCACAAAGTAAGGATACCTACATATTCAGAAGGCTAAAACAAACACTATTTTTCGACCTAGTCGCCTTAAACTTCAATGCACTTTGTGAACCGATAAATGAGCTTTCTGATCACTTTGTCAAAAAAATCTCCCACCGGCCATTGTTTCATGGCACTATGGCCTTCGTCATCGGTAGAAAACTATACTCACGATACTACTTGTACATAATAGTACGATTCATCACTCCATAAACAGTTTTGATTTCGCTAAAAATTTGCAACAGCGGCTTTCTCTTTGTGAGAAGAAACCGGATTATGCTCCTCACCTCGCAGCTGGATGGATTCAAAATAGGGGTACTCATTTTTTCAACACGCCACTACAACAACAGTTCTCAACTGACCAAAACAAATGAGCGCGCGTTCTGCTCACAATATCTTGGCATTGAATGCCAACTTTCTCGAAAACAAAAGCCATAGAGCATCAAAGTCTCAGTACTCTTACTTTGTGGATGGATATACCTCGTAGATAATTAGAAAAAAACATAAGCATCTTAAAGTTTTTATAGCTCAGTAGGATATTAGTTTTATAGTAAAATTGTTTAAGTTATAATTTTTGAATTGTCATGCTATTATATTCCTTCCTTTATTTTAAAATTAACGTAGTTAGCTGTGTAAATAATCATTTATCATTGCTATCACAATGTGTTAAATAGAGGAGGTGTCCGAAAAACTACGTAGTACAGTTTTGCTCTAATTAAATAGGTACTACTTATTTTAAGTTATTTCATAGCGTCGCGTCAGAAAAGAAATGAATTTTGTTTTGAAAAGTGTATTAAAACCTTGTTTTATGTAAACAAATTACGGTAGTAGCGGTCATTTTGAATATATTTTATTTTTATTTTCTCACTCTGTTTAACAGACAAGTAAAATTTAGTGTCTTCAATACCTTTACTATTAAACGATTGATTTCATTATTGACGAAGTTAATTTAAAATTAATGGTGTTTAAAAATTTTCGCTAAAAAAGTTTTCATTTTATAGGACGACCCTAGTAGTCCACGGGCCACGTACAAAAAAAAATGATTACCAGCAAGCTCTAACTTTGCGTGCAGCTTAAGTTTTACGAGTCTCCCAAGATTTGACTACGAGGATAATTCAACAGTGGTAAGTTTTCTCGTGATTTTCAGGAAAACATGTCAATCTGGATAAACATGGAATGTTATGACCAGCACTTTTTTTAAGTTTAAATGAAAGCTATTTTTTTAAACTCCCCAAAAAATTTGTCCGACAAAAATTTTGGCATTTTGAGTTTGTCCCCACCTCAAATATGTCGATTTGGTGACATTATGGTTAGTGACAACCAGCAAGCTGATTTTTCTGGGAGGGTTTGGTAATAAAATTTGAAAAGAAAGTATCTTATTGTTTTAATTTTTTTCTTTAATAATTGAAATGTGTAATATGATAATATACTTATCCGACAAAAAGATTGAAAAATTTGCCTTAAAAATGGGAAAAATAACTATTTTTGTGGTCCCTAATGTTCAATCCGCTATAAAATAATTAATTTTTTAATGAAAAAATAAAAAATAATAAATAAGAAAATTATCTTGTTAACATGAGCAACAGAAATTCATAAATAATTATGTCTATAAAAATTAATTTAATTCACAGCCACACAGAAAAAAAAGTTGGGTATACTTTTTATGCGACATATATTTTTCGTAGTAATTTGGCCTCCTGAACACGAATCTGGGTCAGAATTGGCCCATCACGTCACAATTTTTTCCTAACCTCAANTTTTGATCATAGAATCGGCCTGTTCAGGGTTGGCAGCTAATTATGAGACACCCTGTATTTCGAGTTGAGTTCGACAAAAAACTTTGGTACCTATATTTAGTATATGAAAGTAAATTAAATATAAAAAAATTATTATTTCCTTTTGGAAAAATAAAGTTTTTAACGAGAATATTAACGTTTTCAAACGCTTGGTAGTCGAGAGCTTACAAATTGAAGTACAGCTACCTATCGGTAGATGGAGCCTGTATCATCTATTCCAACTTGTAAGTCGATTCAGATGCGGCGACAAAAATCTTGAAAGGCTCAAATTACGTTTTTTCGCCATAATATTGTCCCGGAAGGACCGTTTCCTGTTCTGAACGATAAAATAACGACACATCTCGGTCCCAATACGGAAAAAGGGCATAAGTACAGAAATTATATTCATGTTTTGCCTGACGTTTATTAATTTCCATCGAGGAATGGTTATTTTGTCATCTGCAGCAAAAATCTTACCAAAGAAAAGAAGTGGACACGCATAAGGGAATACCCCAACAGTATCACCATCATCGTAACATCATTATGATTATCATCGTTATGATAATCGTTATCGTAATCATAATCATTATCACCATCATAGTCGTCGTCATCATCATCACTATTCTCTTCAACATAATCCTTCATCATCATCCTTATCGTCGTCCTCATCTTCATTGTTACATGAACATCAGCATCGTCATCCGCATCAACACCATCATCGCCATCTGCATCACAAACTACTGGTACTGGGTTCCCGATAACCTGCACCCTAAAGGAGGGAACGCATTAGGTGGTCGCGGACCGTTCTGGACTGAACTGATCGCGGTCTTTTACAAAATCAGTCGTATTTGTCAATCGCACACAATGCTGTTCGCGCTCTCCTTTAAATAGTTGCTTTATTATTTTAATAGTTAAGAAAATGAGTTCTATGGAACAGGTATTTTTATTGGCTCTTCTGTGGTCTCCCGTCCATGACGGCTTATATTCTCTCTCCCCAGGAACCTTTCTGGAATGTACCTAGATAAATGATACTGGGAATGTATCCTTTGTCCGCCGTCACCACGTGGAGATGCAGTGGTAACAAATCGAGATATTCGGTAACATTGGACTTCAAAACGATATTCAATCATAAGTACTGTGAGGATGAGAATAACTTCACTGAAATTGTGAGCACGTGAATGATAAAACCATATGAATTTACGCTCATTGAGTTTTGAATGCAGGAGGATGTATATCAACGCAATTAAGGCAGGTGAAATAAACACATCCTTGCTTATTTACTAATGATAGGTAACAAGAAATTTGCCTGAAAGAAATTGAAACCGTAAGAGAATTATTGCACAGATCTTTCAAGAAGTAGAGAGCTCGAAATCATGAAATGAGAGAATGAATGAGTCGCCAAAGTTCAAACTTCAAATAATAAGTACTATGTAAAGAAAAAAAGCCCCAGATAACTTGACAGGTGATAGAAGTACGCAGGCTCAAACCATAAGCTTATAGAGGTTGTATATCCCAAGTAATAAGATGGCGGAGTTATATAGAATTATGATTCTGAAATTTTGGATTATGGTATTATGGGATATGAGACGATGGTGCAATAAGAACATGAAATTCGATATTTTTCGAATCACTGACTGTTCAAGGCGGTTTTAAATCTCAAAATCCGCTTTCTGGAGCATTTTCTTGACGTTAGGGTCAAAACGCGAACCAATTAGAAAATTTAGACTTTAGATTCAAATTCAGCAGGTCAAATCAGTAGAGGATAAATTGGTCTAGTCAACGTCCACTTACCTACTTGTACTTCGTAGATTTTGAAATGGAAATTCTCATGACGAGTAAGTAATTCATTTTTGCAGATAACTTGTACAAAATATTATTACTAATAATAAGTTTAGTAGAGTGAGAAGCAGCTTTAAAAAATAATAATATAAGTAATTTACACTAGTTTTATATTAAGGTCGGCGTGGTGCGATATTAGGGAAAGTTTAGGCCCTAGAACTTCGGGAAAAATATTTGAATAATAAATCAACCAAGAGAAATCGCTGGAAATAGTTTTCAAGTTCCTAGCTCAGTTTCTAGGGGGCGCAATCTACATACCAAAACATAGAGTTGAATTTTTCTCAGAAATGTTTCCTATTCAGGTATATTAAATAGTACAAATATGGATAGCCGGATTCATTACGCATAACTTATGTTATTAACATTTTGTTGAATGCTTAATGTCATTTACCTCAATATATGAACGTATAGATGCCGTTTTATGGATTTTTCTCAAAAATTTTAAAGGCAATGCTATAGTTTTCATTACATAAATGAATTCAGCACAAAAAAATGATGGATATAGTATAAGTTTGAAATTTCTAACGAAAGTGTGTTTATTTATTGGCGCTATTTATCCAAGTTTAAGTTTTTTCACGTTTTCTTAAAAAAGTGAAATAGCAGAATAAAACTTTTTATAGGTTAGTTTGAAGCAAAAAATAAATAATGATAATGAATTGAGGAACACGATGCTAACGAAATGACATTTAATTACCAAAATAAAATGTGATTTCGAGCATTTATAAACATCTTTACTTTTGTTAAAATTTAATTGTTCTTTCGTTACATAAAATCAAAATCTGTTCGTTATTGTTTTTGTTATTATTTTCAAGATTGTTATTGACTCACTCATTTGCGAGCGATTTCTCTTGGGCGATTTATCAAAATTTTTTCCCGAAGCTTTAGGGCCTATACTTTCTCTAATATCGTACCTCGCTGACCTTAGTGGGACACCCTGTAGAAACAAACCCTTATCCTTTATTAGTCGATTTTTCTGTTATGCTTAAGAAACCACATATTGTATTAGCAAGTAGACATCTGCCTATATTAGCATTATTGGTTTAGCCTCCTAACCTCCTTAACTTTTTTTAAGGTTTTTAAGAAATAATTTGTTTATGCCGAATTAAATGATCAAGAAAATTGTGAAGCAACTTGCAGTATCCATTGATGTATGAATGATCTACCGCTCTTTGGTGAAACGATGTCGAACGAACATCGAAGCAAATCTGCAATAGGAATATTTATTGAATTAATTATTAGTATTCCTTATTCTTCCTTCATTTAAGATGTTTCTTTTTAATAATTAAACATCTTGTTCTGGAGGTTAGAATACCCTTCCTAATTTACTGATTTCGTTAAATTTTTCCCTAACCTCAAAAAATCGTTTAAAAATCTCTAAAATTGTACATTTCGAGGTTCCCAACATGGTAACGGAATTTGCATCATACTGCAAAGCCATATATCACCCTAACTTCATATTTGGCTCAATACAAATCTAACGTAGTTTTTCACTATAGTAATAAAAGAGAGTAATAAAACCCCGAGATAAGAACCTGCCATGGGCGTGGTAATATTTCGTTTCAGGTAATTATCGGGTAACACTAATGCTAACAGGTAATGGGTGTACATTAGTATATTTTACTGGATACATCATAGGGCAGGAGTCAGTGTATTGTGACAGATCAATCCAGTCTAAGAGCTGAATATACGAAGACGTGCTAGTGCAGTAGAGTAAAATTCGACTTGTGTTTAGTGACTATTGTGCCAGTGGATATTATATTGTTTGGGTAAAATGTCGAGCTTATCAGATTACGTACCTGCTAAACGCGTGAAAAGATGTGCGCTGTCTCAGAATGAGAAGATTATTATATTAAATGTATTTAATGCATTGAAACACCAAAATCCTACCAACAGTGTTGACGACATCGTGGAAAAGTGGGAACTCGATAATTTAATTGACGTTACTGTGGAACCTATCGTTATCAATCTAGAAGACGAAGATAATTCATCAGAATATTCAGAGGATAAATTTTAATATACCTACTTTTTTATTTTCTTTATTGTACATTTATACAACACTACATTTACTCACCATAATTTGAATTTTCAAACTACATATATTTTTGTGTGGAATAAAAGTCTATTCATTAAATTTAAATAAATATTTTGATAATAATATTGAATAATTTTATTTGAATTACTAAAAACCCTCTTAACCCGGTTATGATGCTTAAAGTAGCCTCATGTTTTGAAATGCTGTTTTTATATTGTTTACGATGTAATGAACCTGTATTTATGTTATGTTTTGTGTAAGAGTTTCGCTATTTATTTATTTAATTAACTTAATTGGCAAGAGCAATTATTGTCCGCGAGTCGAGCTGAACTGTCCGTTCGCCCCACTCTGTCGAGGGCCGCGCGCATCGTCCCACCACGACTCCTGCCTAGTCAAAGGGGGATTGAGGCAATAAAACAACCGTGCCTGGACGAAAACAGGCAGTTCAGATCCTGAACTCGAAGAGCTCCAGCTCCAGCCCTGAGGACCACCCCGAGGACCTGACACCGACCCAGAGACCGCCATCCGAACCGAAGGAGTTAGCCACCAGGAGCAGCGACCCGGAATAAGTAAGCAAATTGTATTTCCTGATCTCTACTTGTCCTGTATTGGCATATGTCCTGCCGAGTTTTGAACTCTATTTTGAACTAAGTGCTGTCTGGTGCGGCGGCGGCGTTATCAGGCGGAGGTTGACTGTGCATAGTGAAGGGCAAAACGGGTCATTTTTAGGATTCGGGTCACCGGATCCGGGTCTCTTCAATGAGCCGAATCTATGATCCGGATCCCGGGTTCTGGTTGTGGGACTGTATTAGAATCTGGGGAATTAGTGCTGGGCGATAATATCCGATGTTTGGAAAGCATCGATGTTTTTCTGTCGATGGTTTGTCAATTGTCATCGATGTTAGAAAGTTCGAAACATCGATTCCAATATCGATGTTTGCCTTTCGATGTTACTTGCATAAAAGAGCAGTTCTTTAGTAGTAGTAAAATTTTATTTGACACAATTGACACAAATCAAATATAATAGTATATTACATTATAGATAAGCATAAGGCCGTTATATAGGTATATTTTATGTTTTCTTGAACCTTTTGAATTTAAAAAAGAGTACCTATATATAAAAATTGTTGTTGTTGTTGTTAGACATGAAGATCCATTGCTGTGGTGGTATGAAAGGAAAAATATATATCCAAAATTATATCATAAATAGCTATTATATCCACTTATCAAAAAATAAAAAAACGATTTAAATAAATAAAATATATCCTTAAAGGTTGCAAGGTAAGTTAGTAGAAAGATAGGTATCTAAATATCTATTAAATCCTATAGTCTACATTATTTTTCACATAATAATTCACTTGACATGAGAGAATAAAACTGTTTTTATTTTACTAAACAAAATCGAGCAGCTGATGGAAATAACGAGCCAATAAAATATATCATAATCATCTGATGTCACCGCTCTCGCTACTGCAGGTGGCTCAGCCGCATGAATGGGCAGAACGGGTCATCATAATGATTGATCTAGATGACCCGGGTCACTAAAATACACGAGTCTTCCCATCACTACATACGGGTCTCGGGAGCGGCGGCGTACTCCGTAAACCTCTGCGATCAATTTCATTACATAGTGCCACAGCACGGCCATACGAGATTAGCTGAGGTCCGCGACCCGAGTGATCCGACAGAACTTATATCGGGATTCGGGTCAGTCAGATCATCGTAAAGATCCGAATCTTTGATCCGGGTCAGACCCGACCCGCCCATCACTA